>NW_008596034.1:33979-46035 GCF_000691845.1 Merops nubicus
CAGACGTGTGGGATGTTATAACAAAGCTTTGAAAAACTTGGCTTCTGCTATTTTTTCACCAGAGGAAAATATTTAAGGATATGTATTATGGTTTCTAGTACTAGTGACAATAAGAGAAAATGAATTAGGGTAAAAATATTTTTATAATTTGGTCCTGGTTTAGATATTTTTTTTTCTTTTATAAAATTTGTTTTATTTTACAATATCTCATTACAGACACAGAAAAATCACTGACAATTTAAATTTGCAATTTAATCCTCAAATCTCCTGAAAATTCTGTCTGTATAGTTAGCATTTAGAAACCTGGTTTCTGATGTTCTACTTAAAAGCTAAAAAGGTGCTGGGAGAATATTTGTCTTTGAAATGCTTTTAGAAAGCCACACCACCTGGTTTTGAAAAGTCAGTGCTCTTGTTTCATTTGGTTTTGTTTAATGAATCAAGAAGGGTATATTCCATAAAAAATGCAAATAGTTATCTGGTCACTTCTTGAAGAAGCACATTTCCCTGGTCTGAGTTGGTGTCTGGGTAAGCAAACTGCTCGAAGCTGGGTGCAAAATATATTATTAATCAAGCAACAGCTTCTAAGAAAATCCCTCTAATAGAAAGTTGGTGTGGGTTATGAATCCACCAAGGAAAAAATTTTGAGGCTCATTGTAGCAACAACATGAAAAGCTTTTTGCAGTTTTCACTGAGAGCTCATTTTTTAATGGCTAACGACAGCTTTGCAGCATCCTACGGTCTGTAGTCCTTGCAGCTGCCTCAGAGTGCCCAGAAAATCCTATTAAATGGAGAGGAAGATAGATACTAGTTTGTGTGTAGAGAATAAGTTTTGCTTGGCCCACTGCCAGTGTGGAGAGCAGACAAAATATGAATTATTTAGCCTGGAATCCTAGAAAAAAAAAAACAAGAAGGATGTCTTTAATAATGAAGTGTCGGAGTAGAAGGAGTTATTGTAGCAATAAATAGATTGAACCCACTAAGCAGAAAGACTCTGCTGAGCTCTGATACAGTGATACGTCCTGTAATAATAGTGATAGCAGAAATTTCCTGGGCCCGTGGTTAAACAGACTCTTTCTTGAGAGAATGGTGCTCAGGGCATCAATTTCTTAGTGCTTCCCAAGCCCCAGAGCCCCACATCTGGACCTTAATGCTGTGCCAGTTGAGAAGAGGGTGCCACCGAGTCAGGTCCTGAGCATTGCTTGGCCCAGGACTTGGGGTTACCCTGAGGAGAGGGCTTGTGTCGAGGTGCTGCTGTTGGCAGCCCCCAGAGCCCCCCTGTGTCCCCTCAGGACAGGGTCCCGTGTGCCACAGCCCGCACGGGCACGCCTGGTGCCACCACGACGCGTATTCTCCTCTCCTGGGCTGTGACACCCTAGTGCCAGGTATTTTGCAAGAAGAAACTCAAACAGCTGCTTTGTTTAGCTTAGCAAATTGAAAGCTGAAGTGGGATCTTTTTTCCAATTATAAAGAAAGGAAAGGAGCATGCAAAAGGGAAGGGAAGAACTGAGAAAGCCAAAGGAAAGGACTGGCACAGGGGAAAAGTGAGCATGGACTGGCCAATAAAGCAGCTTTGGCAGGAAATTAGAGGATAAGCTTTTAGCTGCCAGCTTGCAGTGAGGCTCTGGAATTGTTTTCCAGTGGAAGCAGCAGGGGCAATAAATCAATCAGCCCCTTTGGTTAAGCAGGGCCTGTGTGACAGGACAACAAGGTGACATTTCAAGGCATTGGAGCTGACAACCCTCATGGTCCTCTGTGGCTCAGGACCTCATCTTCCCGTGGCTGAGCAGCACAGCACCTGGGAGCATGAGGTCCTTCAACACTGCCAGAGCCCCAAGGCCTGGGAACAGGCAGAGCGTGCGTGGGTTGTGCAGGTGCCTGTGTCTCACGTGGGTGTGCACGTGTATTTACACACACAGGGATGGGTTTATATACAGATACATACACACACACCCCCACACATAAGAAGAGTGCCTTCATCTGAAGGGGAAATTGATGTCCTAAGTTATATCCTTCCAGTTTACAGCAGTGATCAAGCTAAAGGAGAGACTTGCTTGTTAGGAAGAAGACTCTTGCTCTTAAGTGCAAGAACAATGGAGGAAAATATATCTTGTCTAAGCAAATTTCATTTCCTTGAATATTTATCTGTCCCAGCACTTCCTCAACTGACTGTTCGTTCTGTTGTAACGTAATTCCCTGTACACTACATGGAAGGAAAATGGTTATTACAATTCTGGTGCCTTTAAGCTATAAATCTACTTGTCCCTCAGAAAAGAGTTGCCCTTAATGTGCATTTAATAATCTAATTCATCTTTAATTAATGTGGCACTACCCTGTGAGAAACAGGAGTAGTCTTCCTCCTCCTGACTGCCCTTGGCTCTGCAGCAGAGCTCGGGATGAAGGTGAACAAGGTTGTGTGTCTGTGCATTGATCTGCAGGCTCGGGGACTGTCACCAGAGTGTCTCCAGGGGCGCCCCCGGGACTCAGAGCTCTCAACAGCACCATGGCCGAGGCCAAACTGAAACACATGAGGGAGTAAGTAGCATTTTTGTGTGTTATCAGTATTCAGACAAAGAGGATGGTTTTGAAAAAAAAAAAGCAGAACACAGCAAGGAAAGCCATGTGTTGTTTCCCCACCCAAAAACATCCCTTCAGCAGAAAGAAGTGCCATGCTGCTTCCTCACCCACACTTCAGCCTTGCCTGGAACAAAAGACTAGGAAGTCTTTCCAAATTTTTTACCTCCTCAGCCACAATTTGACCAGAATTAAGGGCCTGGGAGAAGGCCATGAAAAGTCTTACGATGCATGGTTGACATCTCAAGTCTGTACAGGGTTTTGTCATCTTGGAATGGAAAAGCAGAGGTAAGAAATAAGAGAAGTGTGTGCAGAAGTTGGTGGACAAAGAGGAGCCTTCCCTGGGGGTTTGGTGCAGTTGGCTGCACTCACAGCTGCACCTCCCTGTTACCTGGTGTTCGTGTCCCAGGTGTCCAGGTTGTGAAGGTTTCCCCTTGAAGCTCTTCAGCACTGGAAGGCAAAATTCATTGCTTGGGCTTGGTAATATCAGGATTTGTGTTTTACAGAGTGAGGCTTACTTTTGTGAGTTACACATTAGCTATGGAATAGATTGTATATCTTGTTCTTTCTTTTCAGGAAATATAAAGAGAAATTCCTAAAAATGTGGGAAATGTAGAAAAAAACCTTAGTACAGAGTGTTTGGTGCTCCTTTGTGGAGGTATCCATGAGTATATGCAGTGAGTCATCTTAATAGCCATGAGCTTTAATTTGCAGTTCAGAATTCGGTAAATGTATGTCAGTAATTCACATCTCTGAGGGCAGCTTTAGCTGAAGGCAAAAGCTACAAATACAGAAAAGATAATTGGGGTTTTAGACTTCCATAAAAATAATTCTCAGTGATTTTTTCATTGCCATTGATTGTCAAGTTGAAGGTGTGGTGCTGTCAGCATGCATGAGGAGTAAGGTGTCTTCTCACAGATGAAGATGTGTGTGGTGAGGAAGCTGATGGGCACTGCCTGAGCTGTGGCTGGTTTTGCAGGTGAACAGCAAGGTATTGATCCTGAAATGTTTTTGAGAGTGAAATCTCTTACACACACCACAGTTGTTCTGTTCCCTGCTCAGGTTTCTGGTTATAATTTCCCTAAATCAGGAAGGACAGCCCCCCAACTCCATGTGAAAGGAAGCCAGGGTTAGCTGTGACCGCTGAGGAGACAGATTGCAGTTACACTCCTAAACCCTCCCGAGAGCTGCGTGCGTTCCTGACTTTCCAGCAGTGACTCCTGGGGCCTGGAGAAGCAGCTGTTCCTTGGGCTGCTCTCCAAGCACCTCTGTCTAAAACCAATGCATTGATAAACAAAGCAAATGGCACCAGGTATGTATTAAACGTGCCTGGAATCTTTGCTTGATCTTCTGCAGTGATGCTTAATGACTTAAACTGGTGACTTTTCAAAGATTCTTTGTATGCCACAACACTATGAAAAACCAGGATGTTGTTTAAAATAATTTTAGCAACTCTAGGAAATCTCCCAATGAGTATGAAGAGACTGCAGCCTGAGGAGGTGTGTTCCAGGTGGTTCCTCACGGGCAGCAAACTGCCATTGTCACCTCTCCTTCCTCCTGGAGAGCAGCTCCCTATAAGTAGAGTTGTTTCCTCTCTCGTTTTTAGTCTTGGCAGTAAGTTTCTTCATACAGGAAAACTTTAAAATTGCAATATTCAGATTTGATTTCAATGACTGTATTTTGTTGTGGGTTGTTTCTTTTATTCTGTGTGGAAAAACTAAAAAAGATTTCCTCTTATGACAAACAATATTCTAAATTCATAGGAGCTAGAATTCAACTAGCAGCTCTAAATTCTAATTAACGGTCCTTGCAAGAGCAGATGTCAGCTTCAATTCCTATTTTACAGATTCATTTATCTTGGCAAATGAGATGCATGGAGAATATTATTGTTGATATTTCTTCTCCTGTGTGTCTACAGCTTTTAATAATAAGATCCTTCTGAGCTCATGGGAAAACATGTCCTAAATATGCTGTAGATTTAGTAAGTCTTTGAAGCAGGACATCGGATAGTTTTGTTTGCCATCAAATTAAGGTGCTTTAATTCGGGAATTATGAAGTAATTAAGGATGAATTATGAAAATTATCATTGTCTTTAAGTGCTTTAATTCAGGAATTACAAAGCAATTAGGAATGAATTATTAAAATTATCATTACATCTTCAAGTGAAGACATTTTCATTCAGCAGTAATATGATGCAAGTCAAAGTCCATTGAGGCTTGAAGGTGAAGGTAGGGGCTGGTATTAGCAATTCAGATTTTCTTTTCCTAGCTTTTATGTAATAACTCTTTCCATTTCCTCCCTCTTTTTTTTTTTAATAAGCCTTTTTCTTAGACTTTGCCATGCTTTTCACATTCCCAAAATTGAACAGCTGTCAGAACTAGAAAGGTGTTGCCCTACCTTTAGAAATAAATTCCTAAAAAAATAAAACCTGGAACTTATGATGCACTCCTCCTAGCAGATCTCAGGGGGTCTGTGTAGAGCAAATGCCAAGCTTAGCTGCAAAGGCAGCTCTGAACCCAGAGCAGTTTCTTCCCAGGTTCAGAGCAGTTTCAGTCATTCATAGTCAGTGATGCCAGCACCCCAGAGGACAGGGAGAGAGCCTGCAAGGAAGGGGCCTGTGTGCTGGGACTGAGACAAACCTGTTTGCTTACTGGAGCGTGAGAAGCTCCAGCAGAGAGCCCAGGATTTTCTGGTAGGGTTAGGAAACGATGTTTTGTGTGAGACCAAAGGTAGGTAACTGCCCATTCCCTTGCAGAGCCACTTCAGGAGATAAATGTACCAACCCTTTTCACCAAGATTCATGTTACTGCTGGTTAGTTGCAAGTGGCGTGAATGTACTCTTTAAAAAAAGAGAAATACAAGGTTAATAAATTAATGCTTAGAAACAGCATGTTCAGGAATAAATTGGAACAGGATATATTGATGGGAATCCTGAGGGATGCTGTTGGGTATACTCCACGGGGATACCCTTCTGTTAGGGAGAACAGACTCTATCCACATCTGTTGCAGTTATTCTGTCAGAGTTCCCTGTGCTTGCTTTTATGCCCCGTGGCCATGATTGTGACAGGTTTGCCCCCTGATAAATTCGTCTGGGCCCAGATCCACTAATGACTTGGGACATTTTTAGATACTGGGTGTATAAAACTGGAGTTCTCGGGGTCCCTGCTGAGCCCTCCTCTCACGCTGGAGCGGGTCCGCACGGTCCCTGCCTGTGGGTTTGCTGGCACCCACGCTGCTGCCCACGTGCTCAGAACCACCCTGCTCTGGGTAGAACCAAGTCCCTGTCTCCTGGCCAAGTGCCACTGTCACCCACAGACCAGACACCTTCTGGCCTTGGTGGCCCTGGGCCAGGCCCAGTTTGTGTTCTCTGGGCATGGACTGCGTGCTGCTGGCAGCAGGAGGCCTTTCACTTCAGACCACGGGTGGCTGGCAGTGCCTGCTGTCCTGGCAGCAGGAGATGGGCACAGCACACCCCCAGGCTGTGGAGGATGTGCACCCCTGTGCCTCTCCAGCCTGCAGCCTCGGGCAGCTCCCTGCAGCTGGGGGGGAGGGAAGCTGGGCCTGCTGCTGGCTCTCTTGCAGCTGGCAATGAGAGGACATGGTCTGTGGGCACACACTCGCACACAGCAGCCCGGATCTCGGTCCCAAGGACTGCTTGTGCTGTTTCACCCAGGAACCCTTTCGTGCCAATAACATTTTCACATACCCCCAGTGCTGTCATTAGTTCCAGTCTGTCCAGAGTTGTTCTCCATCGTTGCTCATTTTCTTCTCTCCCAATGCATCTGCTTTCATGCTAAGACAAATGAAGGTGAAGGGGAGTCCTTTGTCCCCCAGTCTGACTGGTGTCAGGTGTCCCCTTTGCTCTCGTGGTCTTGACTGAGAAAGAGATGGTGGCTTGTTTCTGCTGGAAAATAGTTTGTAGGTAAGTGAGCAAGGTCTGTAGGTAAGCAAGATAGCACAAAGAGTAAAAGCCAGTAAATCACAAAATGTGGCCAAATAGGGGTGTAAACAGGAGCTCTGTGCTTGTTCCCACAGTATGTTTGGTGGCAAGGCTTTCACCACTCCATGTGGCATACTCCACATGAAGCAGAAGTAATTACAAACAGAAAGGCAGCACAAAATTCCTAATTGTGCCTCTGCAGGACTGCACGTGGGTGGACAAATATTCCCTAGCACAGGATCAGGGCCATGATGGGCACAATGAGTGGGGCTGGTGGAGGAAGGCCCTGTTCCCCCTGGCTGGGGGCGGTGGGTTCGGGTGGGTGTCCCACGGAGAACGCGCAGTGTGGCAGCAGCCTCGCGTCAGTGCAGCTGCCCGTCCAAGCAGAGCCTGATCTTGCCTTTTTGAAGGCAGGTTGTGGGGTTTGGTACCTACCCCTGAATTTCCAACCTGTGAACGCTTTTCCCTTGTACTGAATCAGCTGCTACATGGAATAGCTGATTTGCATGCTCTGCTGAGCTAACTGGAGAGATTCAAGTCTGCAGGTCACATTTGTTAGCAGAAGCAATACTCCCAAGGTACCTTTGCTTAATTTTTAATCTTTAAATAGACAGGACTGCCAAAAAATTAAACATACTTGTCTAAGAGGCAGAGAGGAGTCAGTGAAGGCATTGACGAAGTAGCAGTGATTTCAAAATAGCTTCCCTTTTATTGATTTTTAACTGTCAGTGAGAAGTACTGCGATATTTCTAGTGAAGTTTTGTGAACACTGAACAGTTCACTTCCTAGTGCCTCCTTTTTGTCTAAAGAATTACCACCAAGCAAAGTGTTCAGGCATCAAATGTTTTAACTCGCTAGAGGCACAGTACGTGTGATGCTTGAGCAATAGGAGAGAGCATTAGAGTCTCAGATGTTACCTTATTTTGGTATGGAAGAAACACCTGTCAGAGGAACCTTGCTCAGATGTACTGAGAGGCTTTATGGAAGGGATTTTCATATCATGATGCATTCTTGGAAAAGGAATGACTGTCCCAACTAAATACCCTTGAAACTGTAGCAAAGTGCTACTGGGAGGAGAGGCTGCTCACCACAACTTCACCTAACCGAACTAAGACAGTTTTTAATGAAGATTGAAGATATTCCTGCAAGGTGATCCCGATTAGTGCAGCTCAGTTCCTGTACTGAGTGAAGGACATCTTCACCCCTAAAATATGCAAGTCTGACACCAAAAGACAATCAAACCACAACTGCTCTAACATGAAAATTCAGTGAAAGAAAACGCCGCAGATCCTGTGGCAGATGTACAGGGCAGGGCGAGCAGATAATTTCAGATAGGCTGAAGGAAAATTACTGCAGTATTTTCATCAAAATATTATGAGCTCATCACTGCGTGGAAAATCTTATGTTACCTGTGGTTTGATACATGAATTTAAAAGATGTTTGCCTTTAGAAAAAGAAGCACTGTTCTTGTCCTGCAGCTTGCAAATGGATCTTCTTTATAAGTGAGCAGGAAGGTCCTGTGGGTGGGTTCGTTGTCCTGAGCCACAGGTCTCTGCTGACAGGGACGAGTGCTGCAGCAGAGGAGGTGTCAGCTGGCTCACCGAGCAGTGCAGCGCTCCCCCGAACCTGAGGGAGGCTGAAAGAGAGAATGAATCCTGGGATGTGCCTGGCCCCAGGAGATACCACTGGGGCAGCGTTCTGCCAATGACCAGGCCCAACAAAAATGATACCAGCACCAGCAGGAAGATGAACCAATACACAGACTGTGTCATAGACAAGAAGGACATTGCATGAATGATCGCTGGGGGTACAAACAGATCAATCAGCTGGGACATCATTGACACCACCCCCAACGATCCCACAAAGGATGTAACTCGGCCCACAACAGGGGGTACAAACAGAGACCCGAGGGTGCCCACAGCTGGCATGGGAAACAGCCAGACCAGCAAGCTGAACACATCAGAGAAAGGTGCCCACATGGCGACTCTCACCCGATCAGCCCGCGTTCACAAAGGTCTAAACAGACCAGGGCCCAGCTCCAGGAGAGTCAGGAGATCTGCCCTGAACCAGGAAGCTCTGTGGAGTGCACTCCACAGACAGACACTCCTGACTCCCTGCCAGTGGTCCCAGCTTTTATCCCCAAGCAGACACCTGACCTTTGTCAGCTCAATGTGGGACCCCTGGGGCTCATTTCCCTTCTGGCTCTCCCTGCAGGGCCGGCCGCACCCTGGGGGGAAGCTCTAAGGCAAACTCACCCCTCTGGATGAAGGGCTGTGGGAATCACCCACATGTCAACCTTAATTCAGGGCTTGGGGTTCAGACCCCAGCATTTCAGGCTGGGCTGCTCCTTTCAGTGATGTGCAGGCACCAACACGTGTGCTGGGGTGGGCCTGCTGTTGATCCAGCAGTGTGTCAGGTGCAGCAGGAGGAGGGAGGGTGGCCGTGCCTGCCCTGGCTGCACTGTGGGCAGGGTTTCACTGCTGTGCTCCCTGTGTTACCAAAAGCCCAAGAGGAACTCCCCAGGAAACTGTAGCTGTTTGTACTGTGGGACAAATCAGGTGCATCGTATCATTTTATTCAGAGGTAGCTGCTACAACATTTAGAAAAAGTCAGTCCTAGTTACTGCTTGTATTAATAGATAATGTGGACTAACCTGCTTGGCTGTGCACCCTGTTGCCCCCAGATCTGCCGTTGGGAAGCTGGGAGTGGAGGTGTTTGAGGCTGTGTACAGCTCTCTCAAGCAAGCGAGACAGCAGGATGCCAGTGAAGAGGAGATCAGGACACGTCTGGAGAAACTGGTGTCCAGAGCAAGCGACTGCTTTGAGGTGGATCAGCTCCTCTACTTCGAGGAGCAGCTGCAGGCTTCAGAACCACGTCTTCAGCCGTGAAAGGTGAGTCAGAAGCAGCACTGGGAAGGGCAGGGAGGGGTGAAGGTGCTGAGCTGCTGCCCTCAGGCCAGCACAGCCAGGAGGTGTGAGGAGGGGGCTGCTGGAGGCAGCACAGTGCACAGGCGTGTGGGTAACCTCCATTTGAGACTCCAGACTGCAGTGAGAAGTGTGTCAGCATGGTACAGGTTACAGGGGCAGGAAGAACAACTAAAGTTTGTGACAGGGAAAGGCTGACTATGACCAGAGTCCCTTTCTTTTACCTCTTGAAAGGAGCTTTCCTGGGCCATGGCCAGGTGTCAGTCCTGCACTCCAAGGGCCACCAGCAAAGCCACCTCTGATGGAAATGGTGCAGGATTAGACTTCCACTGCTCTTCATACTTGCACTAACTGGTCCCGATGACATTTAAGCCCATGTTTTTTATACTTCAGCAGATTTACCCTTGAACATACATGTGTACGTGCAGCTACTCAGCCACTAACTGTGGTGCTGTTATTCATGGTATTGCACATTACTGTTAATGGTTTTTTTTGGTGTTTATGCTCTCTTCTTCATATGCATCACACTTTTGCTGATTCCAACCGTATATCGTGCTGACTGTATACCTGCTGTCCTCCTTCCCCTTCTAGGTGGAAGGTGCAGGAGATGGACTGTCAGTGAGGAGATTGTGGGCCAGAGCTTTCTGCCCCAGAGGTGACCGAGTGCCTGGAACCAGCTGGGAACCCATGAGTGGTCTGCTCCTCCCCTGGCTGCCCGCTGGCTCCCCGGGGCTGCGCCGGTGCCGCACGTGGATACTCCCTGGGGCTGCGTTGCTCCCCCTCAGCATCTCTCACATGCATTACATTCTCTTATCAAAGCAGTCTTTTTCTGGCCGAGGCTAGCATATTGATCTGCATCTAGGATGGGTCAGCAGTGTGAGGACAGTCTTAAATAATGCATTGGACACTGGGCTTTGCCCCGCTGCTCTCAGTGAGCTCTGGTGAAATGCTCCTCAGAGCCGCTGTGGAGCCTTCCTTAGCTTGAACTGTCTCTGTTCTGTCCTGTCCCCTCTCCTCCCCAGCTCCCCAAGGACAGGAAGCCAAATAAACTTCAGATGCTCAGAGCTGGGAGAACAGATGCTGTTATTTATTGTCCAGAGGCAATCCTTAGAATCAAGAGAGGCTGCTTCCCTTGTTTTGTGAGAGTTTCTGAGTGTGAGCATTATTTTATCGATGCCCTTATGCATCTGACAGTCAGTGACATACTCCTGCCATCCTGTCTCTGCCAGCGAGGTCTTTTTTCCCACCTCCAAATGAAGCTTGCTTGGTTTAAATGCTCTTCTGGCAGGAGCCTGGCTGACAGCGGATGCTCCTGCCTCCCCGGGGCCCTGAGTTGGCCAGTTACTCAGGCTGAGGAGCGCATCCTTCATGAGCTGCCTTGGCAGCTGGGGCCTGTGTTCCTGGGAGGGGGACTGTTCAAGCCAGCGTAAGCAAGGGTGCTGGAGAGGTGCTGCCATCACTGGGGAGGACAGGAACCCTGCCAGGGAGCAGCCCCAGGCCTGGGCACCTCCCGTGCTGCTGGAGGAGCCCCAGGGGCTGGGCTGGGGGGTGTCCAGGAGCCTCCCCAGCACGGCTGGCTTTGTGTTGGGCTGGCACTTGTGCTTCCAGGTCACACTGCAGCAGGGAGACTCATGGAGAGCAGGAGACAAACCCTCATGGAGACAACGAGTCTCCAGGCTACCTAATGACTACTTAATGAGTGTCTAAGCACTGCACCAGCGCCGTTATTGAATTTTAATTGCCTTCTCTCTGGCCTTGCGCTATAAAATGAAAAAGGAACAAACACTACAAGTAATGAGGGTAGGTGATTAAAAAGCAATACCTAGGAGACACCCAGGCATTTGTGGGAAAGACCACGAGAATAATGTCATGAGGGAAAGCAGCACTGCTGTGAGCCTCTCTGGGTGAAAAGTGCATTTCTACAGCTTTTGAAAAATGAAGGTGTTTTCAGCATGATCTAGCAGAAAGATTGTTTACTGTCTAACAGTGAGATAATTAAAGATATACTGAATGAAACAGTGGTTAATTACCAATGTGGGGAAAATCTGATCTGCATCAGCAGGCCAGTGCAGATGGGCTCTTTCAGAGGCTGCTCTTCAGTGTCGTGCCCTTTCTGAAGTCTGCTCTGATTATTTTCCACACGTTACTCTGAGCAGTGCACAGCAGGAAGACCCAAACGAAAGCAGACAAAATGAGCCCCAAATCCATCGAGCATTTAAACATGTGCTCAGCTGTGAGTGCCAGCCCCGCTGCCGCGCAAGTGCCAGGGCAGCAGGGAGCACTGCTCTGCAGTACTGAGCAAAACAGAGCACAGGGACTCCTGTGAGCAAAAAGAGGTAGTTCTGCTGAGCTCCAAGCCCCTGCTTCAAGGCAACAGACATCCAGAGGTCTGAGGAGACCTCCAGCCACAGGAGCTGTTGCATGTTGCTTGTGCTGCACACGGCCTGATCCAATCAGTTGAGCTCAATACATGCCGATTTCTACAATCAAATAATTAAGATTTACAGAGTTTATAGAGTCACATAAAGAGAGTGGCCCGTCCCTCAGCCCTCCAGCCTGAGCTGCCAGGCTGGGTGGGTGGTGGCATGGGGCAGGGGCACTCCCCCTCAGCTCCTCTGCGA
>NW_008596034.1:46142-47767 GCF_000691845.1 Merops nubicus
CCGGACGAAAAACGCGCGAGGAGGGCCCCGCGGGGGGGGGGGGGCAGCAGGCAGGGTGGTCTGGGGGCGTGCAGCCCGCAGGGTCTCCCTCCACCTCCCACCTTCCCACCCCCCCAGGATGCTCATTTCTGGGGTATTTCAGCCCGGACCAACGGCTGGGCACCTCCCAGGTTTTGTCACCAGGCACTAGCCTGGCAGGTCTCTGGTGCAGCTTCTCTCCCAGCTCCTCTGCTGGAGTTTCTGGTAACTTTGAACCAAACATTTTGCACTCCAGTGTTTCCATAAAGAACATAAACTTTTTTTTTTCCTTTCTGCCTGTGTTTCTTTCTAAGCTTGTAAGAAGCTTCCCGGTTTGGTGTTCTGTGTGTCCACGTCCCTGGAACAGGTCAGAAAATTCCCCCTCCAAACCCCTGGCAGCTGTAAAGTGTTTTTACTTTAAAAAATCATAAAGTGCAACTTTTCAGAAACTTCGGATCAATTGTTACACTTTCTATTTCTGTATTAACAGCTACCTCTTAAACAACACCAGAACTATGTTTCTGTCACAGCCCATTCCTCTTGCTTTCTTTTCCTCTCCTTTTTTTAAGAGCTGAACTTTTCCTTTATGCTTTCCCAGCATTCCATACATTTCAAATCAGTTTCAAACTTTTGAAATAATTACCAACAAGAATTCTTCCTGGGGATGAAAGGCAAACATCAAGCAATACTTCACAGCAAGACACACGTGCTGTTTGTGCTGAAGAGACTCTGTAAAGCAAAACCTCAGAGAGACAAGTCGGGAAAAGCATCAGGTTTTCCAAAAGAAGGAACAGGTTTTCAGAATTCTTGCCATGTAATGAAATATCTGGGAGGTAATAAGAAAAAAGAAAGCACGATTCAGGCATCATTCTTACAAAAAAAAAAAAAATCTGCAGTATTTTAATATTATCAGCAGCTGAATCTAATTCTTTGCCATCAAAACACTTTCTTTTTTCACTTACATTTATAGTCAGACAGGAGAAATGTCATACTATTATTGTCATCTAAGAAAATACACTGGTTTTAATCTTACTAACCAGACATTTGGCAGCACAAAATGTAAGAGTGTAAGAGCCTGGGCAGGTGCTTTGGAGAGAGACACTTTTCTTCAGGATTTCTGTCTGTCTTTTTTTTTTTTTTCCTAGAAAATTAAAAAGAATTTGAAAACATCTGAAGTGTGAGCTGCATCAGCTGATGGTGTGAAAATGAGCTTCAGTCAAACAGGCTTTGATTTCTCCCAGGGAAGGAGCCGCTCTCTCCATACATTCATTTGCAATCCAAAGGACTAGACAGATGTGATTTTTTTTTTTCCTGCAGCAGATTCAGAGACTTGCAGGACCTGAGGATGCGTTGATTTAATGACGGTTCCCATGAATTCCAATGAGCAGCATTCTCACACCTACGGACACTGGGATTTTCCCGTGGTCGAGCACCAGCACATCGCCAGCTACCCCACCGCAGGGAGAGGCGATTCCCCTGCGGTCCGCGGCGGGAGGAGCCGCCCCCATCCCTGCGCGGGTCGCATCTCGGGGCCGTGGGGGGACCCGGCAGCGACGGGTGACTCCAGGGTCTGGGCAAAGGGAGCGCCCCGGTCCCACCCCCGCCTG
>NW_008596035.1:0-236 GCF_000691845.1 Merops nubicus
AACCGGGAACTTCAGATGGGGCCATCCGCATTGCCAACTTTGTTCTGCCAATGACCAGGCCCAACAAAAACGATACAGCCAGCAGGAAGATGAACCAATACACAGACTGTATTGTAGACAAGAAGGGCATTCCATGAATGATCGCTGGGGGTACAAACAGATCAGTCAGATGGTACATAACTGATGCCACCCCAAACGATCCCACAAAGTACGTCACTCGGCCCACAACAGGCGGT
>NW_008596035.1:531-3471 GCF_000691845.1 Merops nubicus
GGCCGGCCGCACCCTGGGGGGAAGCTATAAGGCAAACTCACCACCTCTTTATGAAGGGCTGTGGGAATCACCCCTATGTCAACCTTAATTCGGGGGCTCGGGGTTCAGACCCCAGCATTTCAGGCGTGCAGTGGAGCCCGTGGTGTTCCCGCTGCCTCGGGAGCACTGAAGCACCTCCCGGCTCTGCTTGCGCAGCGGCACTTGGTGTGAACGCAGCGCCGAGAAGAGCGCGGGGTCCACGCATCACCATCTCCATCTCTTTTGGGACATGGCCTAGTATTTTTAAGGTCCTCTGACCTCTCCCATTGGCTTTGGGTAGGAAAATTTGACACTGTTGACACCTGCTGAAACAAAGAGATGGTGGTCTGGGCTTCAGGTGGTGTCTGTGCTACAGCAGCTCTGCTCCACAGATGCTCCCTGTTGCCGCGGGGGGAGCTTGCACTCCTTCCTGGCAGAGGCATCTTGCCTTACCCACAAGGCAATTACAGTGCTGTGCATCCAGTGAAACTACTGCTGCCAGTTCCATGCCTAAAGCCTCCTGCTGGCCCCAGGCCCACTAGGCTGCACCAGTCTCTGGGAGAAAGCCTCTCTGAAGCTATAACCTTCTCTCTGCAGCACTCGAGGGCTCCTGCAGCCTATGACGTAATGCAAAATTTCCTAGTGTCCCGCCTGCACCACTGGCTTATGTGCAGGCTGCTACTTCATCTACACAGAAGACACATGGGGCTTTAGCTCCAGCTTCCATAGTTTCTTCCTAATTTCAGGACCCAGCAGCATTCCACAAGGACTCAAGCTAGCTAGGAAAACACGGTGGGTTGACTCTGCTGCTTGCTCACCTCACCCCAGCAGGACAGGGGAGAGAACTGGAAGGGTAAAAGTGAGAAAACACGTGGATCGAGACCATTTAACAGATAAAACAAAGCAGCACATGCAAAGCAAAATTAGGAATTTATTCACTACTTCCTACCGGCAGGCTGAGCCTTGGCACGCTAATGGTTACTTGGGAAGACAAATGCTATAACCCCAAACACGCCCACTCCCTCATTCTTTCCCTGAGGTTCTCCTGCTGGGCACAATGCCGTATGGAATATCCCCTCTGTCAGTTGGGGTCAGCTGTCCCAGCTCTGTCCCCTCCCAGCCTCACACCCGTCTCCATCCTGCTCGGGGGTGCAGGGGAGAAAGAACCACACAACCCCTCGAAACTGGCAAACCCTGCTCAGCAGCAGCCGAAACATCAGCATGTTATCAGTGCTGCTGGACATTAATCCAAAACACAGCCCCTCCAGGCTCCTACAAAGACAATGTCCGTCCCAGCCAGAGCCTGAAAATCTAGATCTTGGCACTAGCATCTGCTGAGATCCACAACAGCCAAATAAAGACCAAGTATAGAATGATTTGGGTTGGAAAAGACCTTAAAGGTCATCTAGTTCCAATGCCCTTGCCATAGGCAGGAACACCTCCTGCTAGACCAGGTTGCACAAAGCCCCATCCAACCTGATCTTGAATGTTCCCAGGGATGGCGCATCCACACCTTCTCTGGGCAAACTATTTCAGTGTCTCACCACCCTCATACAAAATGTCTTCCTTTCCTATTTTTAGTCTTCCAGAGAAGAATTGTACAAGTTCAGTCCAGTTTCATAAGCTAGAACACCAGGATGAAACAACCATGCCATAAAAATTTTGCCAATGACCAGTCTCTTGCAGGATCACTGGGTGAAAGACCAGATTTAGGCGAGTCAGTCAACCTCAGAGCAAGGCTAGTGAAAGAGGTCTGTAGCTTCTAGCCCTCCACCTGGTAGCACAGCACGGTTTGCCAAATTGGTTCCCACTTCCCCTGTGACAAAACATTGAGCTCCAAGAAGAAACAGTCCTACAGTACACGTATGCCACAGGCTGTGTCATCATCAATTCACAGTCTTAGACAAGTGGGTTTCCAAGGAGGCAGTCACCTCATGAAGCTGTCCTGAAAAACCTTACTTCACCCTCAAAGCAAGTGGGCAGTGTGGATTACTTTTGAGTGCTGATCAGGGCTGATCACCACTGATTCCTCAACCAGTGTTTAGCCTGCAGCCCACACCCAGTCAAGCCTGTCTGATTCACCATGTGTGAGTACAACCCTGCTGCCAAGGAGAGAACGTTCTAAAAAAAAAGGTCCTTAAAACAAGGCAAGTACTAGTGTCTAAAAGAGTTGGGCACTCACTAAAGAAAGGTTCTCACAGCACCTTATTTTAAGTACTTCACAGAGCACCTTATATTGGTCATTTAAAAACCAGGGGCCACACTCACACAGCACTGAAAAAGAACTACATTGCCGCTTCAGTTTTTCCTTTGGTAATACATGTTTATGAACAAGGCCAAGTCTGAAAGCCACCAGCTCATTGAACTCTCTCATCTGAGAAATTCTGCTTTGCAAGGCAGTTTCAATAAATGGTAATGTGTGTGTGATCACGAGGCTGGTCATAAGTCACCAACTACCTGATGTTTGTCATCTTCTCTCTCTGGCTTTGTGCTGTAAGCTTAGGTAGTCCTGTTACTTAAGGTTGCTCTTCAGCTATTGACACATCTTTACTTGTGCTGAAACAGCTAAGAACAAACCAACCTCCTCAAGTTACCTGTTAAGACAGAAAATCACTTAGTGAGTTATCCTAGCCTTGAAATTCTGTTGACAACTTTTAAAAATGCAAATTATGCAAGGAACTCAGTATAAAAATTGCCTACTTCATAACTGGAGTAATTAATTTCAGAAAGCTCACACACCGACTTGTGGGGTGGAAGGATTTTTGCTATTAATCACCACCAGCGAATGGAGAGCAGTGGCTTAGTCCAAAAGCAATTTTGATAAAGGTGACAAAAATGGGAATTTGGACCAAAAGCCTGTGAGATGAGTGAGAAGAAAATCCAAGTTTTAGTAACAAGGAGGATAAAATCTTTACATTTGAT
>NW_008596036.1:0-15636 GCF_000691845.1 Merops nubicus
CTTTTTACACGGAACCAGGACAGCTACAAAGTAGTTTTTAACTTGATGTAGCAAATTAGCATATGGTATGCTGTTCTTGCAGCATAACATTTCTGTCAGAGTTGAAGAAAATGCATAGATTGCACCCAGAATCTAGTAGTTTTTTCCTAATTCCATCACATGGCAACCGGAAAATCACTTTGGGACAGTATTTTTGCAGGGGAACAACAATGTAATGGATCCCATCCAAAGTAAACTTGTAATTTAAATTCCACAAATGTTGCTTCCAAAATTCAAAGTACACTGAACAAGAGCTATAGCTACAAACATCTATGAAATTATGTCCTGGTTTATTTCAGGTTATACATTTAAACTTGAGCTATCTGAAAGCAGTGGCCACTTCTGAAAACATGGTACTCCATCCTTCTAAAGCATTTTTCTAGTCCTTATACCTACCAAAAAAAGGTTTACAGAAAAGACAGAAGGATAAGTGTTTTCAAATAAGCAGGGTGTGTTTCAGTGCATTAGCTGATACCATAAGATGCTTATGATTCTGAATTCCTTGATATCACAGAACGGTAGGGGTTAGAACTGACCTCTGGAGACCTGGAGATCTGGTCCAACCCCCCTCCTGAAGCAGGTTCACCTAGGGCAGGTTGCACAGGATTTCCTCCAGGTGGTTTTTGACTATCTCCAGAGAAGGAGACGTGACAATCTCTCTGGGCAGTCTGTTCCAGGGCTCTGTCACGTTCTAAGTAAAGTTTTCCTCATGTTCAGATGAAACTTCCTGTGTTCTAGTTCATGCCCTTTGTCCTGTCACTGGGCACCACTGAAAAGAGTCCAACCTCATCCTCTAGGCACCTGCCCTTTGGGCATTTGTAAGCACTGAAATCCTCAGCTGCTTTCAACTACAAGTGAGGAACCTGTGTTAACCACCTCCACCTGCCACACACTCTGTTGTTATCCCATTCCCACTTCTCCCTTTCCTCCATACTAAGGTTCCTCACCCTACTCTCCCTGTTTTGCCTGCATCCTCCCTGTTCCCACTGTTCTTTTTCCTTCCTATCCAGGAAGTCCTTCAAAGCATGAATGATATTTAATTATGCTAAGAACACTGAGGGGGAGAGCACTGCCCTGAGAGGCTGCCAGAAAACCAGCATCAAACTTAATGTCAGGCCTTGTTTTATTCAGCCATTTAACTCACCAATTAATTATACAGTAAATAAAGACTATTTCCATGGAGAGTCAAAGTGCAATCCTGAAAATCTTACTGGCAACCACATATCCCCAGATCAGGGACACATTATGCCAAACTTTGTGATTAATGAATTCACGATATTCAGATTGTGTGACAGCTGCAGTATTGCCTGTGGCCATTGCTCTGTAATTCCATCACCACCTAAACCACTGCCTGACTCACTGAGGGGACGATGACTACAGACCTTGTGCCTGCCAATGAAATTTCGGACTCAGGATCTTCTTCGCCCAGAATCCAGACCAATCAGAATTACCTTTGTGAGGCTACTACACTGCCAGGTGTGTATCCCATGCAATGTTAGAGCTCTTCTGAAAAGAGCACCCCTAGGGACCAGTAACTGCTTCATCACCCAACTACAACCTTATCTGTATCAGTGAAGAGCCAGGCACATGGGGACCTCACAGCATACACCTCACCAACACAACTGCTGTGACTTCCCTTGCCCTTGCACTTCTCTCTGATTCAGGAACTGCCAGGAAGAATAGCAAATACTTGCTACATTTGTCAGTCCCTTAAGAAAGTTTGTTGACCTGACTGCTAGGATTTTACAAAATCCAGTGTTCTTCACAATTTTTTAGTGCAACTAGTATTTTTTGCAGTCAAGAAAGGAAAGAAGAAACCATGTGAAGTTCTCTGATAAGGTGTACAGTAAGTCACAAAGAGGTATTTTCAATTCAGTAGGAATAAAGCATTTTTTCACAAGCTGTTATCCAAGACTATATAATGTAAACTCACATAGTGATTTTATTAATCACACTGTCAGAATAATCAGAAGAGGAACTACCAGAATACATTACAAATTTTACATTTGACTTATTTTGAAAGTGCCAAAGGAATCTTAGTTTCAAAATGTGTGATTGGAAGGTTGCCTAACAGCCTTTAAAGTCAGACTAAAAATACATGCCAACAATTACAGTTTTGGCCATATGTTAATCATGCAATTCAAAGTTTCACAGCTTAAGTTCACATGCTTGTTTCATATTTTAAAAAAACACATCTCATATATTGAAGAAAATCACATACCAGAGACTACAAGTATATATCAGAAACTATTCCTCTTGCTTCCAAATCACCATTTCTCTCATCAGTCAAACCTTCTTCATTCGCTATAACGTTATCACGACAGACATTATCAGTCTTCCATTCTAAGAGACTGGTGATGAAAAGGTGGACTTCTGACATGGTTTATGCTACATTAGCCATGTCCTTTTATCCATTAGCTGGTGACTGAGCAAGGATGTCAGGCTTCACTTGAAACAGTACCACGATCTCTACAACATACAGCCCATTTGATGTGCTTCTATACACTGAAGTTCAGAAACTGCTCCAAACATATCTCCGAGCCAGAAGAGCAATATCCAGAAGTGGTCAGCAGATGACAGTACCACCTGACTTTAATCAACTTGTTGGTTTGGTTTTTTTTTTTTTTTTTCTGTGTAAATGCAATAAAATGTTGATTTTACTTGCTTTCAATAATGCTAAATGATAGCAAATAAAGAGACAGCCTGACTCCCACAGAGCAGAACAGGGAAGGAAACAGGTTATAAGATGAAAAATGAGGGAGGACTGAAATAAAGAAGGTGGCCCCAGGGAATGGAAAAGATCATAGCGAATGGGAATGGGAAAAGTAGAAAAAGCAGAACAAGTATACAGAGGCATGAAATAGGGCTCATATGATGTACTTCAGTTAAATCTGATGTTGGGAGAGACAACATAGTTTATTGCTTCTAATATTGAACCGTATACTGGAGCAGAACTCTTTGTCTTTTTATTTTAAGAGGGCCAAATTAGGAAAGTGAGTAAAGAGTAGGTGGGTTGCAAGGATACAACAGATGGGACGTGGACAAACCTAGTACAGAAGTGGGAAGGGAAAAGTGACACCCTGTACAGCACAGAGAAATGAAGGAGGAGACATTTCGTACAGTCTGAAGCAAGATCCGTGTTCTGGATACTGTAGGTCTCATGATATCACAGGAGATGCTGGTGTTGAAATTCAGCTGTCCTCCAGAGTACTGGCAATACATTGAGCATCACTCCAGACCCTGAAGATGCCAAAGACTCAGGAAGCCACAATCACAGTTAAGAAGTAAGTACCCAGGACACGGAAGCTTTCTTTTCCATCTGAAGTTTTTACTCAACCCCTAGGTTCATAAGAGAGGTTACAAGGTCACTAACAGGAGATCACATGACATCCAGAAGAATGAATACAACATGTAATCAATGGCAAAATCTTGCTATTTTGATCAACTATTCCTGGAGATGAGACATTTTGAAAAAAACCTTCTTAAGTGCTTGCTGAGAGTAGATAATCCTAAAGACTTAAAACTCTAGAGTTAAGTTCCAGGCTCAGCAGAAAGCATCCTTCAGCTTTGGATGGACATCTCTGCATGACCCAGAATCAAAAGAACTGTACATCTTGCATGTCTCGAAACCCATCCACAAAGCATTCTGAAGATGCTAGACATTACTAATTACTGACATAAGGGAGCACAAGCAGCCTACATCAGCTATTAGTGACTCTGTGGACTCTACAGCTACCAGCTAAGAGGGTTTGAAATAGAGGAATTTAGTGGCTTTTTCTTTATGTGCATATGTGTAGCATGTGCTTCCCAATAAGAAAATTTTGATGAGAAAGTGTGAAGAAAAGGCACACGCAATTTTTATAAAAAATTATAAGAAGAAGCCTCTGCAGATTTAATCTTCTGACCTTATCCTACACCATTAAGATACGCATTATGATACTGTCTTTAATAACATGATCCCACAGATCTCTCAGCACATATTTAAAAATTGACAAAGACTAAAGGTAGTTTGAAAAAAAAATGCTTTAAAAAAAAAATCTAAGAGTAGAAATAATCAGCCAAAATGCTAGACTGCTGCTTCAAAAGTCTGTTATTCTTGTGTCCTCATAAAAAAAAAAGAAAAAAAAACAACTCTGTTTTTAGAGGAATTAAGCCAAGACAGTAGAACCCTACATTAGCCTTTACAGCAAGCCAACAGCACTCAAGTCCTCACCAACTCTCACGCAGCAGTGAATTGCAAGGACCTGCACTGCATAAGGACCCACGAAAGAAGGAATTAGAGCTGAACTAGACACTTATCCAGGGGTGTAAACCTGTGTAGGAACTGCACCTGAAATCCTACTTCTTCCTTCTAGTGATAAAGAACTAGGACTCTCTACAGCATAGGCAAGAGGATAAAATACACATTTATTGGGGCAGGACGGATTTCATACTGTATAAATAATCGGAATCTATCCAAAACTATCATGTTAAAAAAAAAAAAAAACACCTGCATTTTCTGTGTTTACAAAATTCTGCAGTGACTCTACCTTCAAAAAATTAAACAGCTTGCAGAATAAACATCCACTTTTCATTTCCATAGTCTAAATCTTTTTGCCAAGTTGAGCACTTGCCAATGGCAAATCTGAAACCCACCTTTGACAGAAGAGCAAACCTGGGGAATCGCTTTTTTCCTCTTTTTGACATGTGTTCTACCATTTTTCAAGGCAGTGATGTAATTTATATGTAAATTTTTCCGGAATACCGCTTTGACCATTTAAAAAAGTAAATATTTTAAGAACAGTATATAATCACTTGGTAAGTCTATCTAAGTAGTATTTAAAGTATAGTGGTAATTGAAAAGAATACAATATTAATCAATCATAACTTTTACAATACGTGCTAGATTTTCTAGGCCAAAGTCAAGGAATAGATGAAAAAGTGAAAATATTTGAAGCTAAACATACATGGTATTAGGTGAAGTAAAATAAAGTACATTATAAAATTCAGTCTGACAATTGCAATTGTTATGTTGAATTAAAACCAGAAAACTATCCTTAAAGAGATTCCTTGAATAAGATGGACTGAATGTCAAAGCCCAAAATAAAGCCGTTAACCCAGAGTGACTTTCACTACCGGTATAGGTACTGGTTTGAACTCTGTTGCTCTTAATTAAACATGCCTGTATAAAATACTTTTCAAAAGTTAACACACTAGACCAAACTCATGCATAGCTTAATGATGAGCATTTCTAAATATTTGTTTGAATTGGAAAACATGAGTGATTCACTTTGATCATTCTAACAATATTTATTTCTGAAGCTACCTTCTCAAAGTAAAGTTCTGCATTTTGAAATCAGTTAGGCTGAACATGAAGCTGACATTGTACTTCAGTACAATTATTTATTACTGCTTAATCAATGACAGTGCTGCAGTCTCAGCTTTTCTGTTCATGTGAAATGCAGAGAGACTGTTGTCCTTGAAACATTGCTATGAGTTAGCTGAGCATTGTAAAAGAGTCTGAAGATGCAATGCATTGTAAGAGCATACATATATTGCAAGAGTCAGAGTGTTTCTGAACAACAGAAATCTATACTTTTCTGGATTGGCCCCAAGAGGTTTTACTTACTCTACAGGTCAGTAAAAACTTTACATGGATACCCATGGAGGACCCCACACCAGAGCAGGTGGATGCTCAAAGGAGGCTGTGACACTATGGGAAGCCCACAACAGAGCAGGGTCCTGGCAGGACTTGTGGAGAGAGGAGCCCATGCTGGAGCAAGTTTTCTGGCAGCACTTGTGAACTCATGTGGGATCCATGTCGGAGCATTTTCTGAAGGAAGTATGGGAAAGATCCATACCAGAGAAGTTCATGGAGGACTGTCTTCTGTGGGAGGGGCTCCAGCATGGCACAGGGGAAGAGTGTGAGGAGCCTTCCCCACAAGGGCAAAGTAGCCGCAGAGACAACATGTAATGAACTGACACCTCTCCCCGTGCCACTGAGGTGGAGAGTTAAAGAAATCAGAGTAAAGTTCTTCCTGGGAAGAAGGAAGGTGTAGGTGATGGTGTTTTCAGGATTTGGTTTTGTTTTTCATTATCCTACTTTCATTTAATTTGAAATAACTTAAACTCATTTCCCCAGGCGGAGTCTGTTTTGCCCGTAATGGTCATTGCTGAGTGATCTCCCTGTCCTTACCTCAACCCACAAGCTCTTCATTGTTTCTTTTCCCCTGCCCAGTTGAAGAGGGGTAGTGACAGAGTGGCTTTGGTGGGCACCTGGCATCCAGCCAGGGTGAAACCACCACATAGTATCACTTATCAGTGTTCCTTAGAGATAATTACTTGTGAGTAAACATTCATATAAGGATAAATTTTAAAGATGCTCAGATAGCATTTGATATCATGCTTACAATTGTCCATCTGTTTCTATAAATAACATTTAACATAAAATTGAATCACTTCTTATAGAAAATGAAGTCAGCTAGATTCATATGATTTAAAACTTTATTGGGAGATGCTATGGAAGAAAAAAGGGAGAAACAAAAACGTAATTAAGAAACTGATTTCTACTATATTTCTTCTTTTTTTCAATATTTACAATTGCAAATATAGGTAACAGGGACATAAAAGCTAGAAGGCATTACATTCAAAAGTAATCAAAACTGAAAAATATCCCTGAATGACCTTGCAAATACAATGAGCAGCCTAAGCTTTAAAATTGCCAATCATCACATTAATTTTTATGCATATAACAAGAAAAATAAAAATAAAGCCAAGAAAAGAAAATACAACAGAGAAGATTCCAGGAATTATAGCAAGCAGCACATTTCCAATGAAGTAATCAGACTTTTTATTACTGGCAGTCTGGATGAAAAACTGAGACAAGATGGCAAAGCTACTATATTAATATTTTTGCCAATGAAAACAAAACCATAATGGTGGTTCCCAATAATTTCCTTAAATCACTTGGCTGATAAATAGGTTTCATGGACTGTTACTCTGGCAATTGCAACGGAGCTCCCATAAGCTAAGTCTTAGCTGCCAGAAAGCCATTTGGATGTCCATTTTATATTTAAATTTTAACAGATTTGGGTCACTGAAAATAGGGGCAGCTCTCACAAATTTGAGTTTTGCTTTCACAAACTCAAAACTGATCTGCTGAAATCACACTTTCTTGAACTGAAAGACACTGGAAATATGAAGAAACACTACTGACCTTTGAAAAGCACACAATCCATCTGACAGTACCAGAACTGTACTTACAAAGACTGTAGGTCATAAAGAAATAAATTTTAACTGTAAGGGGGATTTTTGGTGGTGGTGGCATGCTGCTTTTTTTTTTCCTTCTCTGGCAGACGGCAGTAAGTTCATAGCAACAGTAATCAGATGCATATGCAACAAAAACTACAACATTTTTTTTTTTTTTTTTCCCCCTCAGATTAAAAGGACAATGCAGCCAAAGAGAAGCACAGTTTAGGAAAAGAACAACTCAGTTCTGCCTGTGGGATACCAGGGATGTAAAACATGGAACAATGGTCAGAAAAACTCCATTCTGTGCAAAGCATGGTCCAGGCACATTGACAAAAGCATCCAGGAAAGATGACCAAAAAAAAAATTAAATTAAATTCAAACATCGGAGTATCTTCAGCTGTTCTGGAAATTGCTGTAAGGAGCTACTCAGAGAAATAAAGCAGCTATGCAGGAACACTAAAAGGCAAAAGACCACAATCTGATGAAGTGTGCCAGTGCTCTGTGCACACTCGGATGTGGCATCCCACGTCTGAAGGGGACACTCAAAATTAGCCTGCAGCAGGCTACACACACAGAGCACTGCTCTGAGGGGAGAGGAGAGCACAGAACTGAGAGAATGAACAGAAAAGAACAACGTTATGACAATTATCAGGCTGCCCAGATTTAGGCTTACTCAGTAGTTCTCCCAGGCACAGAGAACTCCAAGTATACTCATCCTTTGTTGTTGTTGAAATTGGCTGTAGTAATGAAATCAGACCATGACCCGTAACTTCGCAGAAGAAAGCAAGCTTAAGAAATTTTCCTTAATTTCAAGGGGTTTTTTTAGGTAACTACTGATGATGATGTAAACAACTATATCTTAGAGTGCAAGGATAAAAAAAAAGTTATGTTTGATCCTTCTACCTTAACGTTGCTTCTGACAAAGCGATTTGGTGTTGTAATAATAGTATTTTCATAAGGAAACTTCTCAGGAGTTTAGTTTTTAATAAAATCTTTTGTTTCATAAAGAGGCACTTGTCCTGGAGCTTGAATCTAGCTTTTTTTTTTTGTATCAGTGATAATTATCGTAACTAATCTTTGAACCACTTTACTAAAGAAAAAATTAAATAAGATTACTCCTGAAAGGCAAAGCATCAAGGGTAAAGGCTTCAGATCCAGTTCCCACTGATGTCGTGAGTCTGTGTAAGTGACTGAGATTATTTCTACCCAATTCAACACCTCGCTAAACAAATTCCCAGTATAGATCTGCTCTTAACACTGTTTATGCATCTTATAACTATAACAGCAAACAAGCAGAGTGGTCTAAGAAGCTGAATCCAGATACATTTCTTCAGGGAACTCTTCTATTTCATATATATGGAGCTCAGGGCTCTTTTTACTTTCTCTGTCCTGTTCTTGGCCCAGACTGAATAAGAGATGGAGAGACATTCACATTACTCCTGGTCTGCTGGCAAGGGTACTCTCTCTCTCAAGATGACTAAGGAAAGAATGCTTCAGCCCCAGCCTGTTCAAGACAGCAACAACTGAATGTTTTTTATTTGGGTGCACAAACCAACAAGTCACTTTGTGACAAATGGGCAGCACTACACCTACCACCACCCCTTCTCCAGACTCATCATGACAGAAAGGATCGAGCCTTCCCTTGGTACCAAAAGAGCAATCTTGGTGTCTGATGCCTAGCACTTGTTGCAAGTGTGGATCCTAACCTCACACAGGTGTCTAACATGGGCAGTGAGTAGACACTTAAATCCAGCCTGGAAGGGGGATGAGACACCTTCTCTAACCTCAGCATGAGCCCAGGAGTACTTCCACCTGCCATGCTCACCTTGCTCACTGCACAGAAACCAAGCAACTAGCCTATGTTAGGACTTAAGGCAAGTCCATGGAATTAAACAACTTTCATTGCATTGTCTATTTCCTGGCTTGTCAAGTAGCTAAAGCAGTAGAAGTATGTAGTTTTTAGGCCTGACTAGCAGTTAAGGTAAGAGCAAACTACGGGAAAATTATTTAGCCTAGACATACCAACATCATACCACTAAAGCGTTGCAGAAATTCAATAAATACTCAAATTTTGAACAGAATTATTTTTTGTGTTGATTGATAAACTCAAGGAAACAAACACAGATATTTTTCAAGGAATTCTAAAATACTAAAAGTCAGGGAAAATCTAAGTTAAAAGATCAGATCAGCAAGAATTAACCCACACAAAATCAAAATAACAACAATTTTTACACATTCAGCACTACAAATTATGTACTGCTTGACAGAAAAAAAAAAAAAAAAGAAAAGAAAAATGGAAAAGTAAATTTGCTGGTTTTGCAAGTTGAGTGAAAAACCAAAACAGAGGAGGTTTCACAAGTAGAAGAAACATGCAAACTACCACCTTGTCTTAGCCAAAAGGTCTCTCACTGTGGGTAGTCTTAAAAATAATACATTTTCCCAACTGTAATGCGATCCTTCCTCTATCATGTGTCTTGTTAGTGTGGGCTTAGCTTTGCTTTATAAAACAACTTATGAATAAAAGCTTGTCTTACTGACATTAGACAGGTTCCTCAATTTATGTTGATTTCTTTGTAATAAAATCTGACCTGAAGCTTAAATTTCAGTAGACTCTCTACATATATTCAATATAAACTGCAGACTGTGTTACAACTTTTATTTTACTGGCCCCACCATATTTTTAAGGTTTTTTTACAAAATGAACTTTAAGTCCATGTACTTGTTGCTAGAGCACATAAGCTAAAAATATGGGTTTTCTTCCACCCACACCACTCAAATGGCTCAACTCATTTCTCTCTTAGGTGAGCAAGCCACAGGTGACTGGAACGGAACAGAAATGCAGGGCATTCCTCCACCAAAGGAAACACCAGTTCTGACAGTTAGCAATACTGGTTACCAGCATAACAAAGACATCACTGTGTTTGTCCACCCCTGCTGCCTCCATAGTCCCCTCCATTCCCCAGGGCCCTGTCCCAATGCCTCTTAAAGAATGGCCAGAAGCAACAAGATCCCTGGTCAGCAAGATCCAGCAGCAGATGCTCTAAGTCTGTATTTGCATCTAGATTTTATATTCCCTCTAAAGAGGAGTTCTATATTTCTGTGTTCCCAGCAGGGTACTGGGTCTTACCACCTCCACTCATCAGCCAGATTACTTTTTTTCTTCTGTTCTGCTCTCCTTCCTTTTTCTCCCAGATTAGCAGTCTAGCATAATAGTAGGAAGTGGCAGAATGAATGACCTTTCCCATTTAATTCAATGACATAAATATGAAACATTTATCATTTACTCAGTTTGTAGGTCTGCTAAAGACAAATTCACCTGTGACACATGCATCAAGATAAGTTCATATCTCTTTCTAATATACTTCCATCAGTATCAGATTTATCATCCATTCTCCCAAAGTCTTGAGTACCACCCATGCAGCGTAGGAGATGACTTTATTCAATTCAACACGATTCTATTTTAAAAACTCAGAGCACACACATCCAGAGCTATGACTTCATTCAGGCATATTTGCTTAAGCTGCTCTCTCCTTTGTTGCAACACTGAGATGAAAATGGATATGTAATCCATTGCTCATATGTACCTTTTGTTCAACATATTGTTTAAAAGTCCGCCTGTGCCTAAGCTAAATCCGTTAATCTTTTCCCCAAGAAATCCAGTTTTCCAGCTCAAGCTGTAGAGGTGTTTTTCTCTGAAAGCCCCTAATTCCATGATATATTGAGTATCATCATATATGCACTGCAGTACACCTGCAGTACCTGTCGCTACTGCTTTAAATATGAATTTGACATCAAATAAGACATCTTTGCACAACACCAAGTCAACCCGTTTTTTGCTGTTAAACATATATACATTCCCTGTACATGTATACATACATCAAATGTTTCGAATCGGCATGCTCCCTTCAATCCTTTTATCTCATCTGAACCGTAAATCCCTGAAAAACTCCTATTCATTTCCACCTTCTGTTTTTCTGTGCACTATGAAAGAGGTTGGTCTAGGCGAAAGACATCCCCCTGAAAATAAATTCCCCAAACTCAAAACCAGCCACATCTGTGATGCATTTCCTTTCCTTTCTCTTCCCTCCATGCCTTCATCCCTACATCTCATAGTGGTTCTGTTATTCCATCAGAGAACAGTTCTCATTTTCCTAACTGCACTTCTTGAATTCAATAAGCCTTACTGTCTTTCCATTTACTTACTGTCAATGCATTTTCTTTCACTACAAAGGCATCTCTGCAAGATCCACAGCATTTGGGGGGAACCGCTCCGCCTCTTTTTCTCCTGTTTTACTAGTTATCTCTAGCAAAAAAAGATGAAAGTCCAATGCAATGTAGGTAGATTTGTTTGGCTAGACATTGCCTTGTCACCAAACAGATCACTAGCTGCAACCAAGAAGATTCATAAAGCCTCAACGGCATATGAAAAAAAACAGAAAGAGTGATTCCATCCAGAAATATTTCATGTTTATTAATAGCTACTTAGTAGGCAATTCCTTCTGCTATATAGCTTAGTTTATAGCTATATAAGCAATATTCCTCATAGAAGTACAAGGTAAGTTAATACAACAAATATCAACTAAGCAGTGGCTCTACCTTTTTTTACCACCAAGACATTTTAAGGAAAGAAGTAGGACCTGAGTAATGAAAAGAACAGTGATAAAAAGAAGGTGTGACAGAAAACCATTCTCACATACTCCATTAGTGCCTGTCAACTCATGAAAAGCAGAGAATCAGTCACCATTATGAGGGTAAATAGTCCTTATAAGGACAAATTTTATTAACTCTATTTTACAGCTTTCCTGTTTACAATTATATCTTATTACATAAGCAAGCCTGAAGAAATAGTCTTTTTTTTTTTTCTTGATGTATTGTGCAAATCCATACGGAAATGCTATAATTTAACAAATCAGGTTATGGCAGAGAATGCATGTGTGTAGCATTTGTGTGTGGACTGGGCGGGCAAGAACTGTATCAGTATCTGCCTTTCAACTCTGCTTCAGACCTGGTCTGCTTCAGAAGCAGCACACTCCATTATACAGTGCATCCACCAGGATAAGTGATAACAGCCCCTGCAAAGGACTCTCTTATTCTCCAAATCCTCTGTCACCATGTCATCAACAGCAGGCCCTATAGCTGGTTCAGGCAAACCATGGGCTGTCTAACAAGGAGAGCTTGCCTATGATACTGCACAGTTGATTGCAAAGATGAAGGCATTAAAAGCAAATATAGATCCAGGAAAAGAGAAAGAAAAAAAAGAAAAAAAGGAAAAGGTTTTTTTCCATCTTTTAACCTACTCTACACTTAGCACAAACAGCTATACACCACACCTGCATATGAGCAAAAAGAGCATGCATTCTGTGTACTCTAGGCATCTAATTTAGGACCTGATATTCTGTATCAAGTTGGTAGAGACACTGGTTCTTCCAGCACATGATTTAGACCACCTAGGTGAAGTTTGCTAAACATCCATGGTTCCAAGGTCAGCTTCCTTACAGTAGCACTACTCACAGAGTGAGGTATCCACAGTGTAAAATATTCTTCTTCACAAAATGTGAAAGCTAATAATGTCCAAGCAAGCATATATTTTTCTTGTACTGTTGGAACATTAATTGAAAGACAGAATTTTCTGACTTATTTTTAATCAAAAATTAAGATGATCTAACATTCCTGAAACATTAATGTGGAGACAAGGGTGCAACAAAAATCTAGGCAGACCAATGTAACAAAAAGTAAGTGCCAATCAGAAATATTTACGCAAATTTGTAGAACTACTTTTCAGCTCACGATCAGCTCCTGCTGAGACAATTATTGATCAACATTCAGACAAGTATAACATAATTCTAGAGATTTATTTTCTTTGTCCCTCATCTTAACCTGAGACCTGCTCAATTTCAATAGAAGTAAATAAATCGCCTTTACTTTTTGACCTTTTGAAAAATATTCACTAAGCACATTTTATTTCTATGAAATTTGATGTTCTAAAGGGATTCAGGTGGCTGCATTAGCATAATGACCTTATACAAGTTCTAGAATGTAAAGCATGATATTTTTTTTTTTACTAGAACTGTATAGTTACCCACCATAGCACACCAATCATTTGGTTCTAAGTTGAACCTTAGATAAGAGGCAGAACAAAACTGTGCTGCTTTAGGAAAGATCTGCACAATAATGAAGCAAACACTGTCAGGGAACGCATCATTCATCAAGATATGGTCCTCACAAAATCAAGTTGACATTTTACATGGAAATGGTCCTGGAAGATTACCCATCCCTTCTCTCAGCAAGCATGCCTTAGTACACTACTCTCAACAAATTTCACATCTTCAAATAAATGGGATATCTTTAAATGGGATAAAAGCTCTAAGCTACAGTGCTCTGCTAAAGGAGACCAGAAACAACCCAGTGCCAGAGTCTCAGGTCTCTGCATGAGAGAGACCCTGTTACTGGAGATCTGTGTCATTTTCTGTACCTTTCTCCACCTTCCTGCTATGTGGGTAAGAAATCAATGCAATTTACTGTAAAATCATTTAACACTGCAAAAATGTGACCAACTTAACCGCCACAGAATGGTACCAGCATGACTTGACTCCCTGGATGCCACCACTCACAGCTTATATGTAGGTCACTGCACATGCACTCATTGGTCTCCCCAGATCCCAACCACAGCTGGGCATGACCAACACAGGGAGACATCTCTGAGAGCGGACAAAATCTTCTCCTAAATTGTGCAGGTGGACCTCAGGTCCAAAGATTAGAATCAAGTTCTCCTGAAATCTGGACAGGTTAAAATACAAGTTTTGCATTTCTCATGTATTCCAGTTATGACAGACGTACCTTCCAACGGCATCAAATAGGGCTGTTCTGAAGTACTCTTCTGGCACCTGTTGGTATTACCAGTTTTCACTTTTGCAAAGATTTTAAATATCTCAGAAAATTAAAAAAACTCTTCAATTTTATTTTTTAAAGAGTTTACCACTAACTGTGATGAAATTCCATGTTTCTCTCTCCATCACCTAACCAGTCCAGTTGTGAGGGCAAATGACTGCCCACATCACCCTGAGCCATCTTTATTGAATGTGTCCATACTTGCACTGAACATCAGAGCAGCTAGAATCTTCAGTACAGTCATTCTCCAGAGACTTCAAACTGACAGGTAACAGGGAACTTACTATAAAGCTAGGTTTTCTAATTTTTATGAAAACATACTAGCAGTGTCAAAACCCAGCTATTTTTAAATGGTGTAATCATGAAATGAAATGTCAAATACTAACTGTTCAATCCATTCATCACTGTAGCTTGGTGTAACTGTCTTGCCTTAAATGAGTAAGGAAACTGTCTGGAATAGATGCTGCTGTTTTAAGACTAATAGTTTTCACCTGGTGAAAAATTCAGGGCTTATACTAGAAACCAAATTAGTCATCACAAATACTGCAAAACATCTAATTCAATCAAATTTTGAAAAGCAAACCAAAAACCATAACAAAAGAGAAATCTCCATGAACATCTTTAAAGAGACAGGGGTTTACACTCCCTCAGCCAGTCTGAGCTGCCCACTATGCAGATCTGAGCTGAGAAAAGCAAGTCCTTAAGGGTGTACACATGCAACTCATTACAACAGCTCAGTTGCCAAGAGGTGATTCTTGAGAATATGTTCTTGGATTTGGCATGGCCAACAAACCTTGTTGTTCATTGTAAATGGTTTTCTCCAGCTGAGTTTCTTACGATGGCACTGTGCCATTCTTCTTTGTTCCAAATCGGTTCACTTGTCAGCAGAAGTGACAGCAGCTAAAGCACCATTATAGCATCTGAGGATCTTTGCAGAAATCTGTTGGTCTCTTTTTCAATCGTGATAGAATTAGAGAGACTGAGGAGTTAGCGTAAAACACAACTTGACAATATCCTCTGCACACCAATCTTTCTTGTGGCTGCTCTAGGTTGATGGGGACCTGAATATCTGACCTTCTAGTGAAGGCACTCAGCATGATCTGAGAAACTCAGATGTTGCACATTCAGAGAGTATCTTTCTTGCTCACCTGTTACAAGGCCAAGTAGTAATTGCTGGAAGTTCAAAGCCTCCTTACAAGCACTGCACTCTGAACAAGTATGTGAATAGTCCCAGATTCATCACTGCTTCATTCCTGGGTTTACAGCAGTGTTAATTAACTGAAATCATGAGAGCTCCAGCACCCCTGTCAGTGTAACACAGAGGGCTACACTCATAACTTCTATTATTGTCAGTGGTAGCTACGTATTTGTGCTGGGCAGATAGGAGCAGCTGTCCTCTAATAAGGCGCTAGTCATGACAAATATAATACTGACATGGGACCCATATAATTGTCTTTATAAGCATACTGCAAAGCAGGA
>NW_008596036.1:15667-26147 GCF_000691845.1 Merops nubicus
ACAGAAAAAAAACCACACAGCATTCTCCCTCTACATTTTTATTTCAATTCGAAAAGAACAGCACATTTCTGCAGTGAATAGAGCTTACTAAACCAGCTGCCTTTTGTTATTGTCCTTATGCCTATCTGTGATATTATACAACAGATACCACTTTATCAGTGTCCATAAATAACCTTTATTATGCATCCGAAAAAGCACAGTTTAGCAGAACTCAGAACAGACACCCTCTCTTCCAAGGGCTGAGGCCAACAACTTTCTTCTATACCTGCCATTACAACCCTACCCCAGCATAATGGGGAAGAAAAAAAGCTTGTACCAGACAGCAGCTCCTCTAAACATACTGAGGTTGCCAGCACCAGAAACAGTCATTACTAGGTATGTTGCTGAATGCTGCCCCCAGCTTGTCATGGTTCTCCCTCTCCAAGTACCAAATTTATGGCCAGGCTCCACACTCAACAAAGTCAGTCTGATAAAATCCAGGACAATGAACTCTGTTTTCAGGACTGTCTACAGTTAGCCCATATTAGGACTTAAGCTATAGCAGTTGCTCTATCACCCAATGACCCCTCCCCAGCCAAGAAGGGATATCAGGAAAACCAGAGGAGACTCAAGGGCTGAAATGAAAATGGATTTAATGAAACAGCCAAACCAACACCAATGTCAGTATAAAGAAAACAAACTTATACTCAGCCAAGCACAGTGTTCACAGTAAATGGGGAGGCAGTCCTCAGGAGCAGCACAGGTGCCGCATTGGGAGAACCCAGCAGGAAAATCCCTCACCTTTGCCAAACTTCATCCTTTATACCAAGCATGACATTTATGAAATGGGATGCCCCTGTGAGCCAGCTCAGGTCAGCTGCCCTGGCTGACTCCAAACTGCTAATGACCTGCACACCATGGCAGCCCTATGATTCATTCCCAATAAAATAAGGACAAGGATACACTGAAGCCCATGTCTTATGTTAATGCTATCAGTGCTATCATTTGGCTTGTTACCATCTTATGTCACTGCCTGTGACTGCTACTAGTGTCAAAGAAAATAAAAACTAACTGGCCTCAAGGCCATGAGATGGGCATGGCCAAGAACTTAAAAATATTTTTTAAAAAAAAAAAAAAAAAAAAAGAAAAAAGGGAAAATCAGCTTTATAGCTAATGGAAAAAATAACATCCATATTTTTTCCACTCATATTGTCAGACAAGCCTCTTACAATTTTGCATTCCTTTAGTTGCTAATGGTTTAGTTTGTTTTACTGTCATTTGCTCTGCTAGTTTGAACAGTGATGTAATGACATATGACTGCCTGATATTCAGTGGTACTCACAAGCACCTTTGTCACTGGTGGCTCAAGTGCACAATAAACAGTATCTTGAGTTTAATGTATTTGTGGCTTTGTGAAGGCAGCAGTGACACACAACAGGCTTTGTTCTTCTTTTGTTTCTGTGCTCTGTAACAGAACAGCCTGCCACAGAGACTGTGACCAGAGGATAAAGAAAAATGCTGGGCCATTGTTGGTCACAGAAAAAAATTTGCAAACTTCACATTTTGTTTAATTATTGAAGAATGGCTTTTCAAAGATCCATGCATTGTTCTAAAGAGACATCATAGCATCTATCTTCCTTTCCTCACAAAAGCTTTTTATCTTCAAATGAGAAGAATACACTTGTTGAGGGCCAATTAGTAGTCCATCTATGAAGAAGTTTAAAAGAATTTTTAATTAGTAAATTGATCCATGGTGTGAGTCACCTGGAAAGGAATTACATCATCTGCAAAGACAGTTAAGCTTTCTTACACATACATGAGTCAGTACCTTATATTCAAGACTCTCTGTCTCTTAATACTACCTTATTTGTGTAGACCAACTTCATTCACTACTGCAGGATCACTCAGATAGCAAATATTATTCAAGGTGAACAGGGACAGCCCTCTGACCCTTGTTCTAGGCCTCTTGCACAACTTCCATTCAATTCAGAAGAAATGTTAGACAATATACGGGAGTAAGGTGTAAGTCCTAAAAAAGGGGTTTCACGGTATATCCTCTCTCCTTTAGTACAAAGACACTACCAGAGATCAGCAGGCTTAGCTATACAGTGAAGTAAATAAAGTAAATACAGTGAAGTCCATGAAGAAGAGAGGCTGGAGTTTCATTCCTAACGGGGCAGCAACTCAAAGATCCACATGTAGTCAATGGAAAGAGGCAGCCACCTGCATAAGGTGGTTCATTGCCCACTTATGACATGCTTAGATAAGACAGTATGCATCTCTCTCCCACCATGTGCAAATGGTCCTGCATTTTTTGCCTTCTGAAAAGTGACATGACACACGAACATGACAGGCATCATCACTTTGACATGCCTCTCATAAGCAACAGAAAAACCTCACACGCTACCTTCTCCACAGAACTCTGCCAATGAGAATTCATTCATAAGAAGAGTGATGAAACCAGAGCTCAATCAGTTATGGTTTGAATACAGGACACAACAAATGGTTCCTATTCCCATTCACATAACTGGCAACTTGCTAGTTTCATGTAACTTGTGACTTGCCACTAGAGATGCATCCTAACTGAGAAAAAAAAAAATAATCTGAAAAAAAAACTCCAAACCCTGCTGTTAGAAAGCTATTACTTTAAACAGCATAGGAAAATCCGAGATTTGTTTATAAATGGTACTTTCACTGATTGTAGCAATCAGTACAATAATCAGCATTTCTTATATACATTATGTCATTACGACAGCAGCAGAGAATCAAGTTTGTCTATAAAAGGTAAATCTAAGCCTCAAATGAAAGACACTTTCAAGGTATCTGGATATATGTAAACATTTAAGTGGGAATCAGCAGAGCTCTAAACTGATAAACATTTCTCATAAGTTATGTATGAATTAAAATCAAGTTTTTATTAAAAATGCATAAGTATAATCGGTGGTGAATAGAACCATTAGCTATGCATGTTTACTTTTTAGTGAAGACAGAAATCAGTAATTTTTCTTCTAAATGTCTTTTCTGTCTGAGGGTTATAGAATGATAAAATGCTGAAACAAGTCTCAGATGCCATCCAGCTGGTGCATATACATCTGGGAAGAGGGCATAAAAAAACAAACTGTGAAATGTTTGTTTGCCACAGGGGCAAGAAAATGTCATTTCAACTGTTGTGTCCATTATACTTTACAAGTCAGGTAGCACTCAACAGCCCCTCTATTTCACTCATTGTAATAAAAAAAATAAATGAAGATTAATCTGGATGACAATAAATTATTTGATGCTTTAAAATTACTGTATTTTCAGCATACTCTTTATGATCACACATTATTTACAGTGTTCCCTGTCTTCCTCACTCCTGCTGGAAGCTACAGAAAATCACCCTAAAATCAAAGTGAGCATAGATAGGGTTTATCCATTTTATTTTAGCGTCTTTTTTGTTTGTTTGTTTTTTAGGGGATATTAAGGGACATACGCACAAAAGCTGACATTGCTCTGGTGAAACCAGGTTCCTTAGCATTTCTAAATCTGTGGATCACAGTCACCCTTAAAAGCCATAAGTCCTCAGTAAAATGACTATTGAAAATATAAGAGGGAGGAAATGTAAATAGTACAGATGGCAAAACACCATCCCATGCAGCTGTGATTTCTTCTCTCTCTGCCCCTCCCAAAAAGCCTACTTAAGCTGCAGCACTGCTTTACTCAAAACACAACTCTGAAGGGCAGTTTAGGCAAGAAACAACACTAGGCATTCACACTCTGACCTCCTCCCTGAAGCAGTCCCTCTTCTGACCACAGAGGAGCCTAGAGAGATTATTCTGATTTAGTAAGACCATCAATACCCTTGTCTATACCCAAATATTAATTATAACTATTGTTACTCTTCACTGGGTCACTTATATTCAGAACCGTAAGCAAAACCTGCACAAATTCAAGATTTCTGACACACCTTTTCTTATAAAAAGTTGTTGAGCATAACTGTCTCTTTCAGCACTGTACACCCAGAACATGACCTCAGTGGAACCACGGGACCAAAAAGGCCATTGAGAGTGTATGGGAATACCCACGTAGTTCACTGGGCACTGACATCAGCTTCCAGAACAGACACTGGCTGAATCTCACCAGTCCCTAAACCCAGGGACATTTCTCAAAACTTCAGGCTAACTGAAACTAGGTGTTGAGGCCCACGTCATCAGATGCACCAGGACATTGAGAATACCTCAAATGGATTTAGACTCTTTCCTGGAACAAGCCACCAAGTACTTGTTTACAAACCTTGTCTGCTGCACTTGTATTGTGTACATTCCTACAGCTCAGTCTGTGACAGTAAAGTTACTACCATCTCCAAACATTAGGCTTCTGCTTTGACCTGTTCTGCAATGGAGCCTGTTCCTTTCTGTTGACTGCATAATGAGAGATTTCCCTCCACTGACTATAGAAAGTTTTTACTGTCTTATAAAAATGTTTACTTAGTATTTTTTCTAAACAAACAGAAAAAGAAAAAAAAGAAAAAACCACCCACCCTGCGGCTCATCATTCAGGGTGCTAGCTCAAATCTCTGTCAATACAAAATTAATTCCTACTGTCAAAGATTTGCCTCATGGTTACAAATGAAGAGTAACTTCGCTAGATATTCTAGGTCCCTATAGTTAGGTAGTTTATTCAACTCCTCTTCTCTCAATCTATTTAAACCTTTCCCTCCTACCCAGCATCACAGTATCTGAATGTTGAGTCTGCTCACTGAACTCTAAAGAAGTTCAACTTCAAAAACCAGTGAATTAAACTTGCTATTCAGTTGGTCGGAAATCTTTTGCCCCTGTAATTTAAAAAACGTACTCTGCTTTTCTTAAAGTGAGTAATTGGTTAGTCACAATTAGTAATAATTCACATGTCTATGAAAAATAATACAGTACCATTCATAGTGAACGACAAACCACTAAAATTAAATGACATAATAGGCCATTACCTCTCACATCCATTTTGTTGTATGCATCAGTATTTCTGACCTCAAGTTACCATGAAAATACAATTTGGTTATGAATCCTTCATATTTTATCTCAGAAACAGAATAGAAAAAGAATGTTTACTTTTCTACCACGGCCTCACTTAAACCTAAAAAGGTTGCTACATATTTCTTTCATAGCAACAAAAGATCTTAGCTCTCCGAGTTCACAATCAAGTCCTTGTTTTATATATTCCCAGCAAGACCTCAAAATCTACTCAGTGTTATACAATAGCTTTCAAACATACACCTGCTGAAAGTCTGCTATTCACAGGACTGTTTCTGTCTCATTGTAGCAAGATCACAATGGTTTTGGATACAATGAAACTATGACTTTAACTTTCTTTCCTATCAAAATTGAAACAAAGCAAGGAGAACTTTAAAGGAGGCACAGACACAGGCTGTTGACATAGTCACGATTTCAAAGGTAATGCTTATTTTTAAGTACTATCCAAAATACCTCTATTCTCTGGATTGATAAACCTTCACATTCACAGGCTAAGTGCAGCAACAACATCACTTTCCATTATGCATGGAAAGCCCACATCTGTAATTCCCCTTTTGCTAGCAGAAAATGTAGGAATACGTACATGTCATCAGAATTTTCCATTGCAGACATTTCTCTCCTAAAGCTGCTATTGAAAACTATTGGCAACAGTGACAAAGAAACACAATTAAAACACACATGCAAACCCAAAAAAAAAAACCTCTTCCCAAATTCCATCAATTAAAAGCCAACACCAAAAATTTTATTATTGCTTCCCTATAGCAAAAAGCAAAGAAAAAAAAAAAAAACAAAAACAACAACAAACCACACACACACAAAAGCTCCCTTACAATATATGCATGGTATAAGTGCCTATATTACAAAAAGATGTTCTTTATTACATAAAACTGCAAAGTAGATAATCCTAGGAAGTACCTAGTGTGAATGCCTTTGCTCTCAGACTTCACTCTCAGAGAGACCTCAGGTTTAATCCAGCAAACCTCATTCCCTGAAGGTCCAGTGACAATTCAAACTCCAAACCTTTAAAACCTTTTTTCCCAGGGTTTTCAGCAGGGTTATTCATGCGATTAAGCTGATCTAAATCTTGTAGGTAGATTTGTGATATGGACTTGAGCTTGCCATGAACACCATTCCTGAAGTGTCTGAATAAGCATAAGAATGTTTGCTGTCCATGTTCAAAAAAGGGAACCCAAAACTTTACAGGACTGACAAAGCAGACTTTTTCCTCCAAGAACCAAAACCTGTTCTCTGTAGTTACACGCACCATTGTTTTATAAAGCATACGAGAATTGAAAGAGGACAGAGCACTTTTCAGTCTTATATCATGTGTGCAACAGATTACAGGCACCTCTCATGACAGCAGAAGTCACAGAAGACTTATGGGTAGATACTACTTCCCAGCTGGCATGTAACTAATTTCCTGAGTTTGAGCAGTTCCACCACCTCAAATCAGATCAAATATGGGTCTTCATGTGCAACAAGGTAACTAAATATGTGTTTATGAGCAGGTAAGTATAGAAATTACCTCACCTGATGCTATTTTTTAAATAAAGTATTTGAAGTTTCTCTTAATTCACATTATTCCTTTGTGGAAATGCACAGAACAAGCAGCATTCCATACAAGCTGGTACTGTTTCAATGATTTTTTTCATTATCTCAAATTAAATAAAGATCTGGCCTATATTAGCAAAAGCAACTAAACCTGGGTGCCTTTATCATTCTGCTTGGTCACGATGATCCACTTGGACAGTGGCTTCAGACAGAATTGTAACCAGAAAAGTTCACAAAGAGATACAACCAGGTCATGTGTCGCCATGCTTCCACCTCAAACAGCAAGGTGCTAGTGGGGAAAAGGAGAAACTGCAAACATCATACATTGATGGTTGTGTAAGACACCCATTTTCAGAAACTGGGCAGTTTGTGCCCGTTGTAATGCATGCTTCTTCAGGGCACCAGACTGAATACCCTAGAATCACTAACTGAGCCTTGGGATATATGCAGCTTGTTTACAGATTTTATATGGTTTCTAATACTTAGCTGGAATATCTGAACTGCAGTACTATGTACTTTAATTAAAAAAAAAAAAAACAGCACACAGGCAAAATGTACAAAAAAGAATGATAAAAATAAATTCAATAAATTCAGATGGAAGCAGAGAAGGCAGTACAAAGGCTGAATTACCTGCCATCTAATTAGCCCCAGGATTATGCCAATCTTTGTCTGATGGATAGAAAAAATAAGGCAATGCTTTCTGGAGACTTAAAGTTTCCTTATGAAATATCCTTTCTCATCACTGCACTTGGAAAGAGAGCTGCTACATTGAAAACATGCAGTACTTTTTACTGTTTTGCCACTGCTCCAGGTTTTCCCAAGCATCAACTGTGGACAGAGAAAGTTTCAAACGGGTTTCCATGGGTCTCTTGAAGGCTTCTAGAGACCACAATAATCTTGGCAGTTTCACCTTTGCTGCTCTTGCTATTAAAAAGACTAAGCAACAAGATATTAGTGTTACTGATGTAAGCTATTAATAGAAAAGGAGACACGCAAAAATAAAGAGGTATAAAGGACAAAATGCAATAGCAGAGAATTCTTTTAATGCAACCCAGATAGTTAACATAAACCAAAAACCACCAGAGTCCCAGCAGTAGGGGTTCTCTTCAGAAGGAGGAAGGACAAGAGAGATCAAAATCAGTACCTTAAAAAAAACCCTGAAAGATATTTTAAGATAATTAGCTTTGTATACAGAAGGCAATGCCTTGTTCTTAATATCAGCAGAATTAGCTTTTACTTGCTTTTAATTCTTCTCATTGGCTACAAATGCGGAGGAAAATGAGCTGTCAAAGGTTGTTTTGCATAGTACAAATGAAAGCACAAGCAGGAAGGTATATGTATGTTAATAAGTAAGGGAGCAATGATCAGTATGCCCTTGAGAGCAGAAACATTCCTTGAGCTTTCTGATAATCTGATGGTACAGTATGTTGCTTTCACTATAAGCATTTAAAATGCATTTATGGAAATAGTTTTGCTTGCACAGGGTCTCTCAAGTTGATATAGATCTACTCCTGCACTAGTGTTTGTGCTGGATACACAACACCTTTGTCGTCCATGGGCAACATCTATGTCATTTATATTTGTACAATATGCAACAGCTTCTCAAATGAACTGCAGTATTTCTCAATATTATTTACTGTATCATGCCTTCAAAGACCAATTAAATCACCACACCCTCACTCTGCAGAGATGGAAGAAAATATTTTCATTTAAAAATGGAAGAATGCCATCTTTTTACAACCTTTTTTCCCCTCAAACAAAAGATTATTTTCTACTTCATATATGACCATTTTGAACCTGAAACACAGATATCAGTAATAAATAATCTTCACATTCGAAGTTTTATGGTTTGGTTTTGGTTTTTTTTTTCAGGTATGGTTATCATTGTAGAATTGCTTCACACACCCATCTCCTCAGGCAATCCTTCTTCAGCCTTTATTTCTGATTTGCATTAACATGGCTGCTAATTCTAGGATATATCTTGACATTTGCTCCTTTAAGTAGCCTTTAGCTAAAGTAGTGACAACCAATCAACCACCCATAGGTCTACTTAGGAGAGTTAAGTCTCCTTGACTTAAAACTCATGACCTGTTCCTATCTGATGCTGTATGGCACATGAAGGAATACAACACGTGGTTTTAATAAAGTGTATCATATTTTCTATTCCCAAATCCTTTTTCTCATGTTAATAATTATTCCTTCTTTGAACCCTTCTAAATGTCATTATATAGGCCAAGTGTGATTCAGAGGTTAGCATATCCTTTTCTTGCTTAGTGAAAATTTTAAAGTTTGCTTTCAGTTTATGAAAAAGCTAAAAGTTCGCTTGAACTACACCAGAATACAATATATACTTTTTAAAAATTACATATTTGACCCATAGTTTACAGCCACTTTAAAAATTTTACGGTAATGCTGCAATTGTGCATTAACTTACCTGTTCATCCACCTGCTGATACATTCCTATAGGGCATTTCTGCTGATGTTTTTACTATGAGCTTTGCATGTATTTTTGTCACCATGAGTTAGCAAATATGCTTTCCTTCACATGTGTTCAAAACAATGATATTTTGACATCTTAGTACATTTCATAGTCATCATAACATCCTGGTTCTTGAATGTATTAAAAAAAAAAATCAACCTTTTATGCACAAAAGGTACAATTTAACTCATTTTTTGTTCCCTTTGCAGGAAAAAAAGAAAAAAAAAAAGTATGCCTCTGAAACTTAAATGGATCTGAAGAACTTCAGTGATTAATTTTATGTTTCCAAATTGCTGGAAAAGGTTACATTCCTACCATTCCACTCAAGATTCACTACTTCTATTCAAGATTCTTTTTTTAGACAGTGCGCATGAATAAATCACATCTGGTAAGATACATCCAGCTATAAAGAATCTGATAACTTCGGTGGAGAACAGCATATACCAATAAAATGTTTTCCAGAATACAAAAGGATTAAGGGTTGATTACAAGCGATAGAAAGACCACAAGCATTTTCAATTTTGGATCTGCTATTACATCTTCCTTTTCCTATGCACTGTTTTACTGATTTTGGCCCCTGAAAACTACTGCATTTTTTTTTCTTTTGTAGTTCTCTTAGTACCTGTCTTCAGGAGAGAAATTGGCAACAATGCTGGTTGCTATTGACACCGACCAACACTTTCTCAGCAAAACTATTCAGTAAGAGGTAGATGGATGGAGTGACATGAATTATTTCCTTCCTGCTATAAGGTTAACTGTTTAACAAAGGTGCTTCCAGCACCTGTTCTGCCAGCATGAGCACTTGGTCTAATGAAAGTAATAAACAGGGCATATTCCACTGATAGGTCTTTAGCTGTGTGCCACTGCATCCAAATCCATAGTAATTCTATACATCACGTATCCGATTTGATAACAATAAAATAATGTATATATTACAGGAGGGGACATTTCTTTAGCTTCTTAACTTGAAAACCAGTCACTTTCAAGGTGCCACAATACAATTGCACAGTCTAACCGTCTTGCTAAGCAGATCTATTTTTAGCCAGTTTCTTTGTTATTGTATCTCAGTGTCTACTTTTTAAACTCAGTCTAGCTTTCCTGGTAGCTGAGCTTACAGGTGCTGCCACACGCCACCTCTAAAGGTAAGTATAAATATATAATTGGTTTAGTTCTGTAACAACATCATGGTACAACGTTAACATACGCTGGCCAATAAACCTGAAAGGAGGAAAAGAAAAAAAAAAAAAGAACACCAACAAAACACATCTGCACAAGAGCGCCGGCATAACAACTTCACACACACACACACCTGTATGGCAAACAGTTTGCAAGCTCTGCGTCACCCCTGACACGGCCCCGTCCCCGCTTTACATAAGGCAGCCAAATTCCAGCCTGCCAGGGGAAACCAGGTACCAACTTGAGACAACGCTTGGGAAAACTGCCCGAGTTTATTAACTCTGCCGTG
>NW_008596037.1:0-423 GCF_000691845.1 Merops nubicus
GGGCTGGTTTTGGGGCGGTTTGGGCTGTTTTTGGAGTGGATTGGGCTGATTTTGGGTAGGTTTGGGCGGCTTCCGGGTGGTTCTGGGACAGTTTGGGGTGGTTTTGGGGCAGTTTGGGCTGTTTTGGGTAGCTTTGGGTTGGTTTTGGGAGGTTTGGGCTAGTTTTGGGTAGATTTGGGCTAGTTTTGGATGGTTTGGGTTGGTTTTGGGTTGTTTTGGGCTGGTATTGGGTGGATTGCATTGGTTTTGGACAGTTTGGGGTGTTTTGGGTAGATTTGGGCTGGCTTTGGGTAGGTTTGGGCGGTTTCCGGGTGTTTTTGGGGCAGTTTGGGCTGGTTTTCGTAGTTTTGGGCTGGTTTTGGGCAGTTTGGGTTTTTTTTGGGTAGATTTCGGCTGGGTTGGGGGGGGTTTTGGGCTGGATTG
>NW_008596038.1:0-310 GCF_000691845.1 Merops nubicus
GGTCATTACCCCTGTGAGAGGCTGAGCTGAGATTGTTCTGGAAGGGCCCATTGGGTCGTTACACCCCTGAGGGGCTGAGCTGAGAACATTTCGGAAGGGCCTGTTTGGTCGTTACCCCTGTGAGGGGCTGAGCTGAGAATGTTCTCAAAGGCCCCATTAGGTCATTACCCCCATGAGGGGCTGAGCCAAGAACGTTCTGCAAGGGCCCATTCAGTTGTTACCCCCATGAGGGGCCAAGCCGAGATTGTTCTGGAAGGGCCTGTTTGGTTGTTACCCCTGTGAGGGGCTGAGCTGAGAATGTTCTTAAAAG
>NW_008596038.1:584-1272 GCF_000691845.1 Merops nubicus
CCCCATGGGGGGCCGAGCTGAGATTGTTCTGGAAGGGCCTGTTTGGTTGTTACCCCCATGAGGGGCCGAGCTGAGATTGTTCTGGAAGGGCCCGTTGGGTTGTTACCCCTGTGAGGGGCCGAGCCAAGAACATTTCCGAAGTGCCCGTTCAGTCGTTACCCCTGTGAGGGGCTGAGCCGAGAACATTCTCAAAGGCGCCATTCGGTCTGTTACCCCTGTGAGGGGCCGAGCCAAGAACATTTCCGAAGTGCCCGTTCAGTCGTTACCCCTGTGAGGGGCTGAGCCGAGAACATTCTCAAAGGCGCCATTCGGTCGTTACCCCTGTGAGGGGCTGAGCTGAGAACGTTCTCAAAGGCCCCATTCGGTCATTACCCCCATGAGGGGCTGAGCCAAGAACGTTCTGGAAGACCCCCCTGAGGCCTTAAGCCGAGAACTTCTGGAAGGGCCCTTTCGGCCATTACCCCTGTGAGGGGCTGTGCCAAGAACGTTCTGGAAGGGCCCATTCCGTCATCACCCCCGTGAGGGCCCGAGGCGAGAACATTCTGGAAGGGGCCGCTGGGTCGTCACCCCCCTGAGGGGCTGAGCCGCGGCGGGCGGGCGCTGCCCTGCTCCTGGGTGACAGGGCGTCCCAGTTCAGCGTATGAGGGCAGGGCGGGAAGCTCGTCCTCTCGCCCGCTCCCCCCGTCAG
>NW_008596039.1:0-877 GCF_000691845.1 Merops nubicus
GAGCGGGGAGGATGAAAACAGCTCTTTTGGGGCTTTTTTTGGGGTTTTTTTTTGTCTTTTGCACCTCGCTCGCTCCGACCCCGCCGGTTCCTCCGCTCCCCGAGCTCCGCGGAGCCGAGCAGAGAGAGTCGCAGCTCGAACGCTGCCGCGGCGCAAACCGCCGCTCTCGGCCGGGGCACGGCAGGGGGGGGGGACGGCAGGGTGGGGGTAAGACCCGAAACCATGCACGCCTCGCTTTTATTTTTAAACCCCCTGGCCCTCCAGCTCCCGGGGCTGCTGCTGCTGCTGCTGCTCGGGCAGGATTTGGCCCCCTCCCACCACCTCCCACCCACCTCTGGGTTTGCCTCCTGTGGTGGGCGAGGTGCTGTGGGTGCCCTGGATGGCTCTGCCCCCTCCCTCACGCACCCCAAAAGTTTGGGGGGGTGTCTCTGAGGTCGTTCCCTTCGCAGGTTTGGTTCTGGAGCTCTGGAAGGAGGTCCTGGCTCTTGCATGGGTGTAGGGGGGGTCCGTAGGTGGTTGGGTGCCCATGATGGGTGCAGGTGGGGGTCCGTGGGTGCTCAGGCACCCAGGATGGTTGCAGCGTGCTGGTGGGTGGTTGGACACCCCAAATGGGTGTAGGAGGAGGTGTCTGTGAGTGCCTGGAAGAACTAGATGGGTGCGGGGTGGGATAGAGATGGGTGGCCCAAGGTCGGTCCCTTTGTGAACCCCTCGATTCAAGGGGTTTGGGGGGGCACAGGCCATGTGGCTACAGGTCGGGGGAGACAAGGGACATGGCGAGCAGGGGGCACACGGGCACATCCAGGGGACACAGGTGCCAAGAGGAGACATAGGACACTGGGGTCATGGGGACACAGGGAGCAAGGACAGGACCAACCCA
>NW_008596040.1:0-2272 GCF_000691845.1 Merops nubicus
ACCCTTTTCATCTCGCCACGCTCAGCCCTTCAGGACTTCCATCCCTAATAAATTGTAAGGAATTTTGTCCACGACCATCTCGACATGAACGGATTGTTCTTTGCCTGGCAGATTCAAAACGATCTTGGCTGTCTATTGTAATGCAAAGTTTCCAAATGCTCCACTTACATATATGGGATTTGAAGACGAAGCAATACCACAACGTTCAGCTTCGTCAGCCTTTAGTGTGGAAATTTGGGCCCCTGTGTCTACTATAAAAGTTACTGGGTAATGGTTTGGCCCAACAGCACAGGTAAGCTCCAAGTCTCCATTCTCATTATAAACCAATCTAATCACATTTTGCCAGTCTTTTGGGAAATGAAGAGGCCTAGGGCCTGTTTGATTACCAATTATCGGTAAGTCACTATCATTGTCCTCAATTTTGGGATCTTGTATCCGTACCATCCTCTACCGCTGATCAAACCTTGTCCTCTTAGCAGGCTGAGGGCTTCCTAGTTTTCTGAGTTGGAGGTCCCCTCGGCCGACCCTCCTCGAGGATTGGACCCCGACTCAGGTATCTCGGACTGGATATTCCCCAATTTTTCCTGCCAGGCTCTTATCAATGCCTCTAAGCGGTCAGGTTCAACATATTTAGCCAATAGAAAGTTTGGGATTCGTACACATCTGGCTTCCTCTTTAAGCTTAGCAAATGATTTCCTACCAGGTGATGGTGGGGTAGGTGTTCTCTCGGAATGTCGATTTCCAGGTGGGCTATACAGTTTTTTATTTTGCTTGTTTCTATTCACCACAGGCCATTCACCCCACGATTTCCCTTGTTGTTTGGGAGAAAGAAATTGTCGAGGTGACTTAGCAGTTACCTCAGCATACAAAAACCTGTGTACCTGCTTGGGTGTAACAAGATTTTATTCCTCCCCATACTCCTTACTACAAGCCAACAGGTCTTTAGCTAAATCAGACCAGGTGGTTGCTGGTCCTCCATCTCTCCTGAGCCTTTCTAGCAGTAACGTCACTGTTGATTTGAGTGACTCAGGAAGGACTCTGATTAGAGGGACCAATGTCTCCTCATCTATCTCAAGAGTCATAGGACTATTATGTTCCTGTTCCAATTGATGGTCATAAATAATTTGTAATACAGCAGCCCTATGGACATTTTCTGTGACATTAGAATGATATTTCATTAGAACATTTGTTTCTCCCCTATACATATGGTACGTTGCACCAACACAATAGGCTGCCCTCTGAGTCAGAGACCAGGGATGATCTTGGTTCCCAGTCAGCAGGATAATCCCAGGTCCCCAATATCCCCTAGCTTCCTGTTCGGTCAACAAGATGTCATCACCTCCAGAAAGAGAGACTCGTACTACACATTCTGTTTCCGTTTCAGACGGAAATCGGCTATATTGTTCTCTGATTTTTGCTAGATCCAGGGAGGAATAGAGCTTCTCCCTAGACTCTAGATTTCTCTGTGCAGTATCCTCTCTTTGAGAGGTAACTATCACTTTGATCGGACACAACCATTTATGTTCTGCTCCCTCCGGTACCTCTTCCAGCTCTATCTCTTCCAGCTCTCTCTCTTCCCCCTCTGAGTCTTCCTGAGAAGAGGGCAACATGTCCATCTGTATCTGTTGTCTCATCTGAGTGTAGGTCTGTGGTTTTAACGGCTTAGAAGCCTGTCACTTTGACTGAGCAGGGGCCCTTCGACTTTGCTTTGAGCAGGGGCCCATTGTTTAGATTGAGCAGGTCAAGCAGGTTGAGCAGGTTGAGCAGGTTCCTGCTGTTTAGATTGAGCAGGGGCTGATGGTTTTGGTAAGGGTTCAAGCATTGGCATCTCTTCGCTAACAGCTGAACCCGCATCAGATTGAGGCTGATCACTTACGGATGTGTCTGCCTCGACAGGAGGGGGAACACTCCTTAGCTTTAGTTGCTTTTTCAACACATCATTGTCTATATGCAACGTTGTAATCTTCTGATGCAATACCACATTCTCCTGGTGTACCTCATCAAGCCCCCGTTGTATAGTTACCTTATGCTCTTCAGAATTTTGGAAAAAATCCTGCAACCTCTGATTTTCCTGTAATAACTTTATATTTTCCTTACACTCCGTAAAGCTATGCTCACATTCATTCTGATTCGCTAATGTCAGGGATTGGATTTCATCCTGTGACCTTTTAACATCATCCCGCAATTCCTGAATTTCATCTTGTGCTTTTCAAATTTCATCTTGTAAAAATCATAGAATCATAGAATCATAGAATCATAGAATCATAGAATC
>NW_008596041.1:0-2813 GCF_000691845.1 Merops nubicus
TCTACTGATAGTTTGAAGAGCACTTCTCTATGTGGGAGTGTGTGAGTGAGTGCCAGTCTGTCTTTCTCTCTGCCTGTTCCAAGGATAGACTTGGGAGAGGTAGCATAAATTGCTTTGCTGCTCAAGTAGTGCTGAAGTGTGATATGATTTCAGTATGGTCCACCTTTAAGATTTCAGATAGGCAGATCGGACAATTTTGATTTTTCTAAAAGCTTTTAAAGGGACTCTCAGTCAAGAGCAGTAAAATATAATACTATACAGGCTGGCAGTACTATAATATCCTTCTGATTTGGTAATAAAATTTGGATTCAGACTGTGAGCTGTGCAGCTTGCCCTGGGTAATGGGATGTCAGAGATACTTATTTGGCTTAGGGCTTTTTCTCTCTGTGTATGGGACATTATGGCAGGGTCTGGAGAGAAAAGAGACATGGACTTCCGTGGAACAAGAGAAGCGTTAGCAACTTAAATTTTTTTCCAGAGGACAAGAGCTACCAGATCTTTTCTACGAGACCACTGCTTCATCTGGACTGCTACCACCACCCTAACTACAGAGTATCAGGTTGTATTCTGACTCTGTTTGTGGTTTTCCTTTGTATTATTGGTTTTAATTTTTTTTTCCTTATTAAATTGTATTTCTGACTTGGAGTCTCTCGCTGGTTTGTTTTCAAACCATTACAGACTGTGAGCTGTGTGGCTTGCCATGGGTAATGGGATGTCAGAGAGATACTTATTTGGCTTAGGGCTTTTTCTCTCTGTGTATGGGACATTATGACAGGATCTGGAGGGAAAAGAGACGTGGACTTCCGTGGAACAAGTGAAGCGTTAGCAACTTAAATTTTGTGCTCTGCTTTTATGGAGATACGTGTACACCAGTGGTAGTGACTGAGGCTTGTAATTCAAATTGGAAGAGCACTATTAATCAATAAATATTTCTAAACTTTGTTTTATTGTTATAGGCTGATGCAAGTTGGAGAAGAATTTTGTGGCAGTAAATCTGAAGTTTGGCAAGAATCTATCAGAAAACAAAGTGTTAACTATTTCAAAACATACCACAGGTAAGACTACTACATATGCAGTGGATGAATCTAATGGCAGTTATTTTTGTTGGGTTTAACTTAAAATGCTTTCCAAAGGAATTTCACTGCATAATGAATCCATAATCTTGCATTCATATTGACAGATAGTGGAACATGTTTCATGATGAAAATAGAACTCTGAACCTTGGAGGAGGGGGAAGAGTGGAGAAGCCCTTGCTTCTGCTGTAGCTGTGGAAAACTAGTTCTGCAGCAGACAAGCCAGATAAAGATGAAAAACTATTTATGTAGAATTTCAGTAGTTCTTCAGCCTGCCCCTGTTCTTCAGGCAGTCTCCTGGGATCCTGAGGATGAATGCTGCTGAAATCCATACTTCCTAGCAAAATCATCACTTCTTTGTGTATGCCATTACACAGAAAGACATGATCATCTGTGGCTATTAAGTGGTTTTATTAATATGCAGTTTTGTCTTCTATAAAATGAAATGCTTAGAACTGAGTCCACCCTTTTGAGTCACGTTTTCATAGTTTTTCGTTGGCAGTATCTAGTTGTTTCAGTCAACTCTACTATCATATCTGAGGCCAGTCATATGTGCTGTCATGTGCAGGCAGTCTCTGGCTTCAGATATGATGGAGGGCTCTGACAGCTTGTTTGAATTGTCTTGATTTCCCAAATGTTTTGGTTTGGATGATTGGCAGCTCTTTCATTCTAGTTATCTAGCATTTATCTTCTTTCTGGGTGTAAATAGCTGGGGAGATACGAGAAGAAATACAGCATTGCTTGCTCTAAGAAACCCCTACTTTCCCAGTCTTGATCTGTTGCCCTTTGTTGCGTGGGAGCTCTCACACGACTAATATACCCTTATACATCTGATGTGAGACTTTCTGCCTAAAACACATAACTTGGAAAATTGTGGCAAAGGAACATGAGTCTAAATCCAGGAGCTGGGAACATGATTTGAAATTTCTTCCAGCTTCGGTAGTTTGTCACTAGAATTCCTTTCTGGAGATTTGATGATGACCTCAGTTCCAGTTGTTTTAAAAACTTGAGCCTTAATCAGATGAACATTATGTCTTGTCAGTAGATGAATTTTTTAAGATGCCATGACACCTGTCTTTCTTTATTGAAAGCATTTCTGAACCTTGAGCTGAATTTCGAGAACTGATTTGGGAACTGAGCTTGCAGCTCTAGGTCTGAAGAGCTGTTTTGGTCTTCTGCTACACTGCCTTACCACATAATACCTTACTTGGTTAAGTTAGTATAGTTTTGATTGTTATGGTTTTGCTTATGTCTAATGAACCTTTTTAACAGCTTAGGAAATTTTTTGAGTTGTCTTTGAGTAGAATTAAGGAACATTGATAGAATATGCATAGAAATTTTTTTTTTAAAATAACTTGTGTTTTTTATTAAGGTAATCTTTCTTGTAATTCTAGTGAAAATAAAAGGAGATACTTATTAATATGACTCAGATTATGTGAACCTTCTAATGCTTTTTATGTGTTTTATGTTGTGTGGGTCTTGGAAAGATGAATTGTCTGATGTTTTCAACCTTGGAAGGGAAAATATAAAAAGCCCTTTCTCTCAGCTATATCCCTTGGGTTGATTATATAAAAGCTTTAAGCGTTTTGCCTTTTCAGATCAAGCTAATGTGGCTTTCACTCCCCTTGTGTGTTTAATTGGAGGGAAGAAAAAAAAAACAACCAAACAAAACAAACCTAGTGCTTTTAAGGATTCATTAGTATAAAAAAGCTACATAGAGCTGAAATGCTCAGAGTCCAG
>NW_008596042.1:0-2158 GCF_000691845.1 Merops nubicus
AGTAGGGGGGTGATTGTGGGTTTCATTGCAGGTCTCCTAGGGGAGGTGTCCTGGGGGGGTCTATGGGCTGGGGGGATGCAGGAACGAAGCAGTGCCCTCTCCCTGCAGCCCTGACGTGGGTCATCATCCTGATGTCCGTGACAGTCACCACCATCACCGGCTTGTCTATCTCTGCTATATCCACCAATGGCAAAGTGAAGTCAGGTAGCATCCCGCCCCCCTCCCGCCACAGCCCACACCCACCCCAGAGAGTCTCCTCCACCCTGTGGACACCATGTGGACATGAACCCCTGGCACGGGCTGCGAGGTGCAGGGGTTCCCCCAAAAAAACATGGGGGAGGCAGCTAATTCCTTGGGGTGTTCCCGCCACCTCAGGGGGCACCTACTTCCTCATCTCGCGGAGCTTGGGGCCGGAGCTGGGCGGCTCCATCGGGCTGATCTTTGCCTTTGCCAACGCGGTGGCCGTGGCCATGCACACAGTGGGCTTCGCCGAAACCGTCCGGGACCTCCTGCAGGTGAGAGAGCAGCTCTGTGTGTCCTCTGGGTCCCATCTCCTCCATCTCTACCTCCTCCCCACCCAACCTGCATTAATTATCAACATTTATGTTAACATTGGGCCACGGATAATCAACCACTGGCTGCTGCAACTCATGGTGACCCCAGTGGTTTGGGTAAGGGAAGGGTTATTTCCACGTTGTGGATGGTTCCCCCTCCCCAGGAGCACAACTCCCTCATCGTGGACCCCACCAACGACATACGCATCATCGGGGTCATCACCGTGACGGTGCTGCTGGGCATCTCCCTGGCGGGCATGGAGTGGGAGGCCAAGGTAACGCTCCCTTCTTCTGCTCACCTTACTCCCTTGGGCTGATGAACATCGTTCCTGCTGGCCATTGGCCATCTGAGGAGATCAGGATGCCCAGAGCTCCCCCAAAATGGGCAAGAGTTTCTCCAAATGACCTTTTTTCACCCCCTCGGCACCCAAAGACCAACCCCTCTTCTGGCTCTTTCTGGTCTGGCAGGCACAGATACTGTTTTTCCTGGTCATTTTGGTTTCCTTCATGAACTACCTGGTGGGGACGGTGATCCCGGCCACCGCTGAGAAGCAATCGAAGGGCTTCTTCAGCTACCGAGGTGGGTCCACCACGGGTTGGGGTGATGCTCAACAGGTCCAAGCACGTTGCTGGAGCCTGGCTCTTTGCTGCTGTTGAGGGAGATGTTTGCTGTGGGAAGGCGCTCCTCACTGAGAGGTGTCATTAAAAGCACAGTGTCTTTCTCCATGGGTTACCTGCCGTTAGCAGCATGCCTCCATCCAGCGCTGAGATGCTTCAGCTAGGAGAAAGGTGGCTGGAAAGCCCCACATGCTTCTCCTCTGCTTCCTCTTCAGCTGACATCTTTGCCCAGAACTTCGTACCCAACTGGCGTGGACCTGATGGCTCCTTCTTTGGCTTGTTTTCCATTTTCTTCCCATCAGCAACTGGCATCCTGGCTGGGGCCAACATTTCAGGTGACCTGAAGGTGTGTTTTGGCTGTTGCTGCCTGAGCAGTATTCTCAGGGTTTAAGCCCCATTTCTCCCAGGGCTTCGGTTTTGGTCCAACTTTTAGACACTCTTTTATTCCTTCTGGAAACTTTGAAGGAGGCTCAGCCGGGAGATGCTCTGCGGCTTTGTGTCGCAATGAATTAAAGTTCCTCTTGTGTAGCAGCCCCACATAAAACACTGTTTTAGCGGTGCTGCTGGAAAGCTGTCTTACTTCTCTCTGCGGCTCCCTTGGGCAGGACCCCGCCGTGGCCATCCCCAAGGGCACCTTGATGGCCATCTTCTGGACCACTGTGTCTTATCTGGTGCTTTCTGCTACAATTGGTAAGCGAGTGGGTCGTGTGGGACCCTCTGGGCAGATGCAGGTGGTGGGAGGTGGGAGCAAGCTATGGATGCTGGTGCCGATACCCCAGGGTGATTGACAGGGGTCCGGACCTCACTCCTCCCCCACAGAGGTGGGGGAGGCCCAAGTCCTCCCGGGTGGGCAGTGCAGCTCATGCCATTGCCCACAGGCGCCCTGCAGTGGAGCAGCCCCACAGCAGGCACTTTGGGGGTGTCGTAGCGATGGGCCATGTGAAACCGCAGAGAGATGCCGGGGGGCTGCTGGGACGGGGGGTGAG
>NW_008596043.1:0-5396 GCF_000691845.1 Merops nubicus
GGTTTTCCTACTTCCTCTGAAGAGTTCACTCCTAAGAAAAAAATGATTAAGAATAAGAGTAATTGTAAGTTTGATCTGAGGTAGCAATTTTTGCCTTTTTAAACCCTGCCACAAGGCTAAGTACACATGAACAAGAGGAGAGGAATAAAATGCTTATAGGGTATGCCTTTACAGAGAGTTGAAGGAGCTGCATGTAGCCACCTGTCAGGAAGCTGATCTGAACTGCTGCAGGAGCTCATTCCAGTGTAAGCACCTTTGCTACCCTTGGATCAGCCCTGGGTGAATACTCATGCTGACATAAAGCCACCTCTGCCCTTCTCCTCAGTGTAGAACATGCTGGAGAACAAAGCCCTGGTTCTGGGTTCTTATGCTGTGGACAAGCTGGCTTTTGAAAATTCTCTTATGTTTTCTTTGTATGTGTCTTGATACTCTGACCAGGGCCAGCCCCAAGCTCTCTAGTAGTCAGAGCACAAAACCTGCATTTTATTCAGAGCCAGTCTGCTCTGATGGTAAAGCACCAGCATCCAGCTGCTCCTTGTGCTTTATCCTCCATCTCCTTTTCAGTACCAAAGAGGCAGGAGTGGGATGGTTCCTGATGGAACCCCTGTGGCTGCTGAGCCCAAAAGTCTTTTTCTCTCTGGCCGGCTGGCTGCGATGCTGCCGAATCCATCATAGAACCATAGAATGATAGAATGACTTTGGTAGGAAAACACCTCGAAGATCATCAGGTCTAATTATTAACCCTACTCTACCAAATCCTTCTCTAAGCCACGTCCCCAAGCAACTGCATCTACACAGCTTTTAAACACACCCAGGCGTGGGGACTCAAACCACCTCCCTGGGCAGCCTGTTCCAATGCCTGACAACCCTTTCAGTGGAAAAGTTCTTCCTAATGTCCAGTCTAAACCTCCCCTGGAGCAGCTTGAGGCCATTCCCTCTTGTTCTATGACTAGTTACTTGTGAGAAGAGGCCAGCACCTACCTCTCTAAAAGATCCTTTCAGGGCATTGTAGAGTGTGATGAGGTCCCCTCTCAGCCTCCTGTTCTTCAGAATAAATAGCCCAAGTTCCCTCAGCCACTTCTCATACAGCTTAGGCCCTTCATCACCTAAGCTGCTCTTCACTGGACCCACAAAATCTTTTTCAAAACATCCTCTGCAGCCCTGTACAATTTTGTGTTCTGTTCTCTCATCAATATTCTGACTCTCTGGAATTAGAAATGTTCGTATTTGTTTCAGAGTATTTTCAAACCCAATGAGGTTCCCCGAAATAACTGTAATTATTTTCTCTTATGATGTAATTTGTTCAACAAAACTTTAAAAAAATGAAAGATGAGCATTTTAAATGCTTTATGATTGGTCTTAGTGCAGTATCTGAATTTATTGCTTGCTTTTGTGAGAGGAAGAGTTAGGAGGTTAACAGATCAAGAAAATATTCACTGGTAACATCAGCAATTTTTTACTTTACAAGAGGGATCATTGTACAGAGCCTGGTAGGTAGGTTTATAACATAAAATAAGAATGATGAAATCTCACCACTAGAGATGCTTTTTTTTTTCCTCTCACAAAGTAAAATAAAATAACAACCTAGGAATAATGACAGACTCTTTTCCTAGTAGTGCCACAGTGAACATTTAACTTTGAATTTTTTGCCACTGTGGTAATCTTAAAATTACTCCATTACTTCCAAATAAAGAAACCTAAACCCAGGACTTTCAAAATTTTTCCCTAGAGCACAAAAATAAAAAAATAAAGGAACTGACATTTTTCCAAACAAAAATCATGTGTCAGCTGTTACCCAGTTATGGTTTCAGGCACATTTGAGTGGCACCTACTGCAATAATTGTATATTCAGAGGACTTAGTCGTGTTGGCTTAATGGTTGGACTTGGTGATCTTAAAGGTCTCTTCCAACCTAAAGGATTCTATGATTCTATAACCAAATACTTTGCTCCCAAACATTCCAGCCAAGACAATTTTTCCTGCTTGTTTCATGACAGCAACCTCTTCCACAATAATGCCCTTAAAAACTGAGTGGCAGCATAGAGCCTCTAGCATTAAGGAGTTAAACAGGCATGACTGTAAAATTTCCTTTTGTTTGCAGTAGCAGTTCCTACTAGGTAATATTACTTAAAAAAAAAAAAAAGACAGCTTTTCAGAAGTTAAAAATCATTTAATGAGAAAACTCCCTCTGCTGGTTTGAAGAAGCAACAGATATATTTCATTTTAAAAAATACACACTGGGGTGAACTACTCATTCAGCACACACAGTATTTTTTCCCTTCACTGCATGCTCAGTGGAGAGTGAATCTTTATTCCACAGAATGAGGCAGGACTCTTAAAAAACATTAATATCTAAAAAAGAAAATATAAAAACGAAGCAGTTGTTTTATAAAAAAAAAAATAAAATGAAAATGTAGATTTTCAATGAGGGGGAGAATTCAGCTTGCACACTAACATTTAACCCTAGTATTTCTTTTATCTGTCACAGGGAGTTGCATTATTTTAAGAAGAAAGCCCAACTTTTATCTTTCTTTTCTTCCTACCCCCTTACAGCCACTCCACTCTGCAGCATCTTACCAGCTACGAAGGGCTCTGAAAAAGGCTGGACCTGTTGCAACTGCAGCACAGCTCCCTCCATCTGGGTAAAGAACAACCAGACATAGTCTTCCATGTGGATTATGGCCAAAGGAGGATAAAATCCTGTCTCACGACAGACAGCTGGTGATACTAAGGAATTTGGAGTCCCAGTTTTCAGGCTATCAAAAGAATCATGCCCTAGTGCCTATTTTTCAAACTGTGGTGTGTGTGGATCAGTGATGACCTATGAGAAATCACAAGCTGGGCTGCAAAATGGTTGAAAATGGCTTTGTGAACCAAGTACACTTCCATTCTCACACACTGAATGAGCAGGGGAGATAGTATGGACACGGGAAGTGGATCCTAATTCCCTTTGTCTTGAACTGGAGATTTTTGTTGCAACACCATCAAAAAAGTTTGTTGCTTATTGGTTAAGTTCTTGGTTGAAAAGGTTGAGGAACATCAGCCATCAGAAAATAATTCCTCTGTCCTTTGTTTCAAATTTAACCACTCTTCATCTGTTTCCTCCATTATTATCAACCACTTTAATCAATCTCATTTTCTCCATAATCTCTTCGAGCCATGACTAGCAAGTACTATTTTTTCCCATCATATTTGTTTGCCTCGTGCCAAAAACGCCTGTGCCTGACTTCATTTTGCTGGGCTGAGCATGAGACAGGGAGCCAGGCTAAGTTTCAGTTCTGTGGCCTCATTTTGTAATGAAAAAGTTTTCCTTCAAACAGGATCTGATGTCGCTCAAAACATTCTTGTAGATAACAGCTTGTCCTGTACCAAATGCTTTTAAAATCCTGAATGAAGGAACCGTACATGAAGTTTCCAAGATATTGTGTTCAATTTAAATACAGGAGAGTGTTGTAGTACCTCACACTGTACTTAAGAAGAAGCAGGGGAAAAAAGCAAACTGTTCTTTTCACTGGCATATTTATTTTTTCCCTAATAAGCGACCACCTTCATCCTTTCCTTTGAGGTACATTTGGCATTTTGCATTTGTATTAAGTCCCTTTGGCAGCCACTGTTTGGGATTTCCTTTTATTAGCAGCTAGCACAAAGAAATCTCATCTTCAGGGTCCAACGGGCTAATGGTTTCCTTCAGCATCTGAATAAATCAACAGCTGTGGCCTTCAGCCATTTTGTCCTACCAAAATAAAAGTAACTGAAAAACTGCTGCTTGTTGTAACAGTTCTCACACATGCTCCAAGAGAGGGTACAAAGCCTTTTGTCTGGAGAGACAACTTCACACCAGACGTACAGTATTAACAATGTCATTTTCTCCTGGCTCCATCAGTAACAGCAACATAGTCCAAACTGCACTGCTCTATCTGAAGACAGTTTGCCCAAAAGGTAGTGAGTTTTATTAAAGTGTTTGATTGTTCACCACAAGCACTTGGATCTCTGTCATGTATTAGGGCTCATTTCTGTGCCAGAGGAGAGATGCTGCTGTCAACCAAAAGTGTTCTTGTGTTCCAATGGCAGTCACTGATACCTGTACAGCCCCTTGGTGCTCAATATGTGGGGCCAAAAGCAGCTGAGTCATTGCCACCACATTTGGAAAGTGTCCCTCTGACACCCCACTTCTGTTTCTGGCTCTTATGCTCCTCGTGGTGCTCATCTGATGGTTTTGCTCAGTCAGTTCAGCTTCCAAACCCAGCAGGAAACTTTTAAAGTTGTTAAGTCTTGAGAGCAGCGTGGCTTTGCAATTAAACTGTGTTCAAATTTAATTTTTAAGCTTCCTAATAAACCAGTCTGTCACCAAAAAGACTGATCAGGTGCAGGAACTCTGCTCATATTGCTTACACTCAGGGAACTATTTTGAATACGATTGTCTTGGGGTTTTTTGTGGGTTTGTTGTGGGATGTTTTTTTCCTTTTTAAATGGAAGTCCAGCAAAGCCACATCCTGCAAGTTTCAGGACATGAAGACACAACAATCTCTGTAGTGATCTACTAGAGGGGACTCTTGGGAGCCTTTTGGAGAAAGGGACATGGAGTTACCTGTGTGTTTACATTTTCCTGAGCTGATTTTTCTAGGCTGACACTGCCATGAGTAGTGCATTCAGTGTCCAAGTCTTTGACAGAGAGAAGACAAAGGAGTGCCAACGTACTTGTCTACCACTTCATGCTTCAAGCTTAACACAATGCCTCTTCTCTCTTCATTCTCAAACAATGGAAGATTGTCATTCATTTTCTTGAAACTGGCAGCCTTTTTGTGAGTGCTGTTCAGCCAGCTTGGAGTTTATAAGTAGCCTTCCCAAGGGGTGGTCTGTACATCTGTGGAATCGCCAGAGTTGACCCAATATCTGCTGTTCAGAAAATTCTATAATAAAATCCTACCTCCTCTGACACCTACACACGCTTCCCATCTATAGTAACTGAACTTGAGGATGTGGTGCTACAATCAATACACGCTTCTCTAAGGTGTATAACTATTTCCAGCACACCACTAAATTTTACAAAAAGTCAGTTACCTGCATTTTCAATTCAGAAAGTCAGCAAGTCATTTACAACTGACAAAATCATTAGGCAGCACTGCAGAGAAAGCACAGCCCAGATCAGGAAAGGACATGCATGTATCCCTCCCCAGCCCCAGAAAAAAACAAACCCTATGAATTTTGTTACTAAATTCAGAGTTGTGATTGGATCTAATAAAGATGAAATATTTTGAGTTAGAAGCATTAGCTCTCTTCTTAGTAAGGTACTTGTGGCTGTGAAGAAGGGCCCCTTGGCAGAGCTTTGGAGGCTTTCACTGATGATGTTTTTTTTGTTGTCAGGCAGCAACTCACAACTCTGAACTCAGATATTCA
>NW_008596043.1:5427-24328 GCF_000691845.1 Merops nubicus
ATTCCTGCAGGCCTGTATATCCTCTCCCTCGGGGCACTGGTGCTGGCTGCCAACAACACACATCAGGTTTTCTAGAGAGAGCAAGCTCAGCCTGACAACAGACTGAGCACTTCAGGAGCACCTGGTTGTTTCATATTTTTCCTCCTAAGGAGTTAACATCTTGGGGATTATTCATTTTACCAGAGTGTACTCCCTCAAAAACAGCAGAAGGTGAGTTTTCTGTTTCACTCCCTGGCTACAAGTGGAAATTTTGGCCTTGTGTGACCACTTTAAGGGTCACCAACATCTCAACCTGAAGGAGGAAAAGCAGCTCCTAGTCACTTTCAGAGACAGTCAAGTTAGAGAGGCAAAGAGAACGCTGGATTTTGGTCTTGACAAGTAAAATGTTTTTCAGTTCCCATTTTAGGTAGGGCAGTGACCTGAGATAATTTCTCCTTCTCCAGATTAAGATGCAAACGATTGGAGGCTGTTTGTATGCAGTTGGGGCAAGATACCACAAAGAAATGAATGATATGGAATACTTTGTTGCCTTGTTTGGACCTGCATTTGTGCACCAGCAAGCACAGAGGGGGATGTGTGACAAAAGAGGGGGGTGTGCTCCAGCAACAGCGTCTGAGCTGCCCAACTTGAGTGTTTTTCCTAAGGAAAGAACATTCACTAATCAGCTGACTTGTGAGTTGATTACCCATAGATGTGGGCATGGATAAATCATACTTTTCCTACCAAAAGTTGAATCCTTTAGCTGGCACCCTCCCAAAAACACACACTCAGAGAACAGGTTGCGGAGACGATGGTTTCTATTCTTTTTCACTTCCCCATTTGTGTTATTTCCAGCCCAGACGACTTGGAAGTCAGTATCCCTTCTTGTAGCTAACTAGTCCTTATGACTTGGCCCTTCATATCAAATTCCTTCCTCTTGAGAAATTCCAGTTTATAATTGTTCCAGAGCTCCTGCTGTACCTGGGAACTCCCCAGTCTCTCTTCAGGACCTTTTGTCACAAACAAGAGTGAGAACAATAGTTTTGTTTAGAGACACCGGTCTGCTGAAAAACTGTATTTTTCTCAGAGTGAGCTCTTAGAAAACTGAATCAGTTTGATAGAGGACAGATGGTTACATGGGATTCTTCAGAGGCAACATCCCATCTCAGTCATTTTCTACACCAATTAATCAGAGCTGTCTCGTGGGAATCAGAATTCCAAAATTTATTCTTGTTCCAGTTTGAAATTACAGCAGTTCTTGCAATGAACATTCTAGGAAACGCTTCTGGAAAAGAGTGTTTAAAATGTCCTCTGTTTTTCTTTCAGAGTTTCTGTTTTTCTCGTGTGACCTGTAGTGACCAGATTTAGGGAGTTCAGTTCTTTTAAGCAATTCTCTGACATCCCAAGTGACTGCTCTGTGATCTGTTTTCTTTTCAGTGCATGGAAAAACCAAGTACCAAAGCCCCAGCGTTTTTCATGCTTGCTGACTAGCTCTACTCCTGTGTTCTACTGGAACGTTTTGCTATTCTAGAGCTAGTGGCCAAAAGGGTCACAGGGACACCCATACATGAAATCCACCCTTGTTATAATGTTCAGAAGAGTGTTAATATCCACCTGTAATTTTTAGAGAGGTGCAGCACGACGTACTTCATGCACCCAGCCCTTTCAGTCACTGACTGGAATATTCTTCTGAATTTTAACATAAACAGTGAAGAGAGGCTCATTTTACCTGATATTAATTGCATGCTTCAGCTGCTCTGCTGGTGCAGATTCGTTTGACAATCTGTGGAAAGGAAGAAGTGGGCACTGATGGGGAAATAGTTCATCAGATCCTAAAATAAGTGCTTGAGTGATGAGTGATAAAAACCCTGGAGAGGTGCCAGCATCTTTCTGGTGGTTGTGGAGGGAAACCACACAACTAGCTTAGACTTTGATGGCTAAGTCAGATAAAGCAAATGCCATCATTAGAGTAGATGGATACTTATTCCTCTTGCAGGATCTCTGGATTGTTTTTGCCTTTAAGTTCTGCTATGAAAATGGTTTCCTTGCAAACAATGCATTTTGGACAATCTGGTGTTAGATTTAGTTCGTGTTTCTGCAGATTGCTTCATATACCCAAAAGTGAGACAGGACCTAGACACAGCTGCTTAAAGAGGAAGTCTTGAAGTGGAAAGAAAGTAATAAAATAGTGGCCTAATCCAACTATGCTCCTTCTATTTTTAAGTCTCATGCTGTGACAGTAGTTCAAAGTGCAAGGTCCTGTATGGTGAGAAGTGACTTGTTTGAAAAGATAGATGTTGAGAAGAAAAATCAGAGTAGTCATTGGCTGTACCCACTAACGTGATGCAGCCACAAAAATGACAAATATGGTTCTTCAGTTTTATCAGGAGAAATGTTTCCATTATATAGGGAAAGGCTGATGTCATCATTTAACTCATCACGACCCACTCTGGAAAAATTAACACAAAGACTACGTTGAAGAAGAGTAATTCAGCTTGGAATAGGTATGGAGAGGGGCCATGTGGACCATGCTGGAGTGGGAGCACTCTCAAAAAGACTGAGAAGGTTGGGATCGACTCTCTGGAAACAGATCCATGGGTAGATCTGAAGGAGAAGAAAAGACTAAAGCTTGTAAGCAGCACTGCTCAGAATCAGTGGACACAGGATGGTGATGGATGTGATTAGATTTGAAATTGGGAAGGAAATATTACTGCAGAGCAGAGCTCTGATATTCTAGAACAACATTCACGTGGGAGTTTGGAAAAAAGTGATGTCACTGTTCTCAAGATGGAGTTTGCTCATTTTGGGTAATGCATCATTATTATCTGATTTGCTTTCCTAGCAGGAATAGGGACTTGATTACATGATTTCCTAAGTTCATGTATACATATATGTATGATGTATGTTTGTGTGAAGGCATGCATGTGCTATATGGACATACCTATAGGCTTATTTTTTAGAAGTTCTGTGCACAAGTTCTTACAATGCCATGAGAAGCAAAGGGCACATTTGTACCTGTATCAATAGGCTGATATAATGCTTGGTACAGCATGGACTTCACTACTACCATTTTGCCTCTGACATCCAAAAATTCAGGAGTGATTCCAAGACAGCACACAGAAGCCAGAGCAAGCTTAGTAGTCAGCTTCTGAGTGCTGGTGACAGTAGTTGGTATAAAGATCATAACAAGCTAAGTTGTTCTTCTGTTTCCAGTGGTTTATCATGGTCGTGCTTTCACCTTTTTCTCTCTTTTCTCTCTTTTTCAGGAAGGACAGTCTTCAAACTGTCCAAAGGGCATCCCTAAAGGGGTAGGCAGAGCCACAGACACTCAGTTAGGAGTGCAACTAACTCCAGGTCCCTGAAGGGAAAAAAAAATCAAACCAGAAACAAACCCTTGCACTGAAGAACTGCAATCTTGTATCAGCTTTGGCTGTGCTCCCATGGCATTAACCAGGGGACTTCCCACCCGGGCCCAGAAGAAGTCCTTGGATGGTGCTATGTGACAGCTGCTGGATGACCTCTGTGGTCAAGCAGCAAAGTGATAGGTGCCATACAGAAGCCAGACACTTGAACTAATTCAGGCTGGTGGCCTGGAGTATCTATTTCTGTGGGGCTGCCAATCCAGCATCTGTCAGAAGCACCTAGTTCACAATGAGGAAACAAAGGGAAGTGCCAGTTACACATCTTCCAGCTGCAATCCCAAAGAAGGGTCATAGGAGGGCAACAGAATGCCTCTTCTGCAGTGAAGGAGGGGGTATGGTTACAAGGCATGTCAAATAGGCACAGGGTTGAATTTCACCTCTACAGAACAGCAGACACCAAATGAGTCTAACTGGGGGGCTACAGGGTCCATGAGAAGGCTGCAGTAGGATCGTGTCACAGCCCTGTGGGGTAACTTCTGGCAGAAAAGAAGATGTGTGAGATCTTGCTCTGCTGTGACTGCAGGGCAGGAGACTGGGATAAACAAGCATCATTATGTCATTTTTATATGGTAACTCCTTGTCTTAGAACAGAAGATCATTATTCCTTCCATTTACTTGTTTTTGTAAGTACAACAGCACTGCCCTATGCAGTCCTCCAACTCCTATTCAGCTAATGGTTCTTTCATGTGCATTTCTGTTTTTAAAAAAAAAAAAACAGCTTATTCTCCCTTGGCCCCTAACACTTTTTCTTCTCCTCCTCACCTTCATGTGCTTTACTGATTTTTATTTAAATTGTGCATCCATTTTGTTGAATTCTGTAAAACCATTTACTAAAGAGAAGATATTTGATCCACAGGTTTGTTGTGTCTCTCTTACCTACTTGCAGGAGTGCTGATAATCTTCTCTGTAATAGGCTTTAGCCCAGTGCTTGGTTTTGGAGCACTAACTATATAACTTACCTTAAAAATCCACTCAGGTCATTTCCCCAAAGAGGTTATAACACTCACAAATATATTTTAGTTGCCTCTGGTTCTGACTTCCTAACAGGTTATTTTATAAACCTGTAACTTCTGGATCCAATTTTCACTAGTCCTGAAATGAGAACCCAGCCTGATCAAAGCAGCAGAGGGGCAATACCAGAGCAGAAAAACAGAAAGACCATGGCCTGGGAAGTCTAAGGAGCTCCAGGCCCAGAGGGAAACCTGAGAGATTAAAAGGCAGGAGCCTGAGGTCAGCAGGAGGAGAAGGCTGATGAGGAGTTGTAGCCCATGCAGCAAAACACTGGCCAGGCAAACAAATGCCTTGTCCAGGAAATAAGCACCAGTGTTCAGGAGGAAACTTACCTCATACATAGTCTTGTTATCACGTAGATCTGACCTAAGCCTCAGCCATGAGCCTGATGGTTGAGGTCTAAAGGAGAAGGGGAACCCCATCCAGAAAGCTCTAAGAAGGATGGCAGCCTGCAAGGAGAGAGCAAACAGCTGGAGTCTGCCAGCAGGGAAGGGGCCTGGGCAAAGGGATTAATGGGCATGCCTCAATGATTGATTTTCATTTAAGTTTTTCATATTTGGAGCATTTCTGTTAGAAAAAAAAGGAAAAAAAAAAGCATGTGAAAGCAGAGAAAATGACACCATTACTATAACACAAGAAAAACCTCAGCCAATCAGCCAAGGCAAAACAGGCCCACAGGCTGTCTGATCTTTCACACAGCTTGTAGGTTCAGGGCATGAAAATAGTACATCATTTAAGAAAAAAAAATAAAGAGGAGGAACCATAGTTAAGAGTATACCTTTGGGAAATTGAATTTTGGGGTAGAAATCACTCAAAATGAGGAATAGTGGTCAAAAAGGACAGCTTGCTAGAGGAGCCAGAAGAGAGAGGAGCTTGAGTTGGCTGAAGGGCAGCTCAGACTTGAGGCATCAGCTTGTTTCATCTGGGAGGAGAGACAGGGCTCACACGCTGGTACTGGAGACACAAACCAGCCTGCAGTTTCCTTCCCATGAAATTATAGAGGAAGACTTCAAATTGGTTTACTTTGTTTATGGCTTGACTTTGGGAATGGCTCACCCAGTTATTACATGCTCTTCTGTTTATCCTCTCTTCTCCACCTTTAATAAGCTACTATCATTTTAAACACTCTGATTCATTACTGTGATGGGAAAGGAAATTTCCCCAGGTGTCCAGGCTGGAGCTCAACCCAATCTTCACAACAGACCTTCAGAGGCAGCCAAAGCCAGCCTGTAAAGCTGCCACCCAGGCCCTTCCAGAAGTACAGCAGAGCAGCTGAGAGCACTTGTGGGCTTTACTTGCTGATGGCAAAAGGCTGCAGCTATGCTAAGTGCTGTGAAAGCAACACTCACCCCCAAAAAACTTGGAGTCCAAATAATCAGAAATGACAAGGGGCCACAGATCTACCTAGCACCAAACTTTATTCCAAGAAGTATAAGAAGACAGTGTTAATTCAGCCCAGGTAGTGAACAGAAAGGACCTGATGAACCAAGAGGGATTCAGCCACAGGCAGATTTTGGAAAAGCAGAGTTTAACCCAGGAGGACCTGGAGGCTGTAGGTTCCTCCTTCAAAACAGAAACCAACAGCCTCAGAGTGCATGTCTTCATGCAAACTCCTGTAACACTATTTCCCTATGGCAGGGTGTCCTTGCTTTTCTGACAAAGCTGCTTTTGTGTCCCAGTGTTTATTCTACAACAGCTATTTATAGAAACTGCAGTCCCAGAGCTGCCAGAAGCACTTCCTGTAAATTGCATAATGTGTCTGTCTCCCTTCCAGCCTCACCAGGAGATGCTCAGAAGCTTCCCATTCGTTCTGAGACTTATTTTACAAAGGAGAAGAGCTTTGACTGTTGCCATATGCTATACATGTGCTCCAAGAACATGCTGCTGATAGGAGAGGACCAAAGCAGACAGGAACAGGCAGAGAACAACTGGAACAGTGACTGTGAGGGGTTCACCTTGCCAAGCATGGTTTCGTTGTTTTGCTTTTTTTTTCAGATCTTTAAAATGTTTTCTTGAGCAGATTTTTCTTCTGAAGATTTATAATCAGATTCAGCAGCATGCCCTGTGTTGTGCTGTTCATTTGTCCCCTGGCAAAAGTGCCTGTGACTGTAGCCTCTCTTTAGTACCTGTGACAATGGTGTGTGCCCCCACCTCACCCAGTATTTTCACAGTAAAGCAGCTGTGCAGTTTTCCCATTTACATCTGGGCTACATTCACCTTGATGGATGAGAAGACCCTGGTGTACTCCCAGCAAAACTGGGGAGTTTGGAATACACACTGTTCTGAAATAAAGCTCATTTGCCTCAGTTTATATCCAACTGAGCATAAAATGGTTGATTATAAGTGTTGGAGAGGAAAACATGAGATTAGAGAATTGATCTAAACTGCATTGTAGTTAGTAAGAAAACATCCACTTGTTTCAGTGGGAATGGGTTTGGGCCTAAATGTGCATGTTGTCTGGACTTCAAAGGAAAATGAGATCCAAGCAAAAGGTATAAAAAATGTGGTGAGCACGTTACGTAGTAAACAATCCCATGAGCTCCTGCTGTGCCTTTTCTTTGCCTGCCTTTGATGTTGGAGCTCCCATTTTATTCCTACAGGCTTGGTCCTGCTGCCTTTGAATTTAGAGGAACACCTCTTACTGACTTTGATTGTGCAATAACTGGCTTGATATTCTCAGGTGGCTCCTTGGAGCAGTGAGGCAGTTTTTTTTGCTTTTATTGTGTGATGGGATCCTAAGCTCCCACACTGGAGAAAGAAAACAGAACCAGGACTGTTACTTGCAGCAGCTTTCTGCTCCAGCCAGGCCCAGGGACAGGAGGGGACCTGCACTTCCATTTTCTATCTGCTGTCCCTTTCCCTCTCTTTACCAAAATGCCAAAGCAGACAAGAGCAGTGGTGCAAAAAAATGGCTCAGTGGGAGTCCAAGCAGGGGAGAGAGTGAAGGAAGGGAGGCTTGTACTGGGGTTGGTATGGAATCAGAATCATAGAATGGTCTGAGTTAGAAGGGACCTTTGGAGGTCGGCTTTCCAAGCCCCCTGCAATGGGCAGGAACAGCCTCAGCTAGAGCAGGCTGCTGACAGCCCCACCCAGCCTGACCTGGAATGTGTAAGGGTGGTGGCAGAGAGGAGGTGGCTGGAATACTTCCCACACTCTGCTGGCCTGCAGCCTGCTCTGGTCCTGCAGGTCCCAGCCCTTCAGGAGGCCAGGTCATCTGCAGGGGGCTGAGGAAAGAGAGAGACAGGCCCCACACATGCCCAGAGCAGGCTGGCACTCAGGTTTAACTGTGTCACAGGTTCAGCTGCAGCACAGCACTTCTCAGGGGGCAGGGGATGTCATGGCACAGAGCTCAGGTGGTGTCACCCACGGTGGGTGTAAGGCTGCAGCCTGCCACTTCTCAGAGATGTGGTGGTGCTTCTTGTGCAGGCAGCCGTGAGCACAAGGTGTGTCCCATGCTACCTGCATGTCCTCATTGCTAGAGGAGGAGTTGGACACTGTGCTTCCCCCAGGAATGCAAAGAAAAATAACTCCAACCTGGAAAAAAAATGGGAATAACAGACCTTGTCCAGCTGGCATGTCCCTCAGCTCTCTCATATCCAGAAGAGAAAAACTCCCCTTGAATCTGACTCTGCCTGTGCCTCAGGCTCCTGCCAGCAGCCACTTGCAGTGGTGGCCACCACCAAGTGAGCAGTCACTGTCATAAGAGCCTGGGGCCACACTGATCCAAGGCCAAAGTCCTGCTGAGGCCACTCAGGGAAGCAGGCTGAGCAAGGTTGCCCTCGTCTGCACAGCTCACGTTGGATGAGGATTTACAGTGCTCTGGCAAGGATGAGAAAGTGCCAGTGGTGGCCAGCGTGTCCCAGCCCTGGCTGTGGCTGCTCCCCTCGGTGTCCCACAGGAGACAGAAGGCTCCTGGCTGCAAAGCAAGCAGGAGCAGAGAGGGATGGAGCCCAGCAGTGGAGGGCACTCAGCAGGAGGGGAGCAGAGGGGCTGGGAGCACTACACAGCTCATTAGAGCTTGGGCACTTTCTGGCAACATCACATGCTTCTAATTTCATTTGGAATCAAGGTGATTTCCCAACAGGAGTTTTTGTTCTTGAATCCTCTCCCTTAACTCCCCTGTTGTTAATTCATTAACAAATGAGAGTGTTTTTTCTTAGCAGATGAAACAACTTGCCTTCACAGCTACACAACACTGCTTTAAAAATAGCAACAAGAAATGTGATAGCTCAAATACAGGGTGTCTACTTGGAGAATAAACATGTCTCCAGTGTTAGCTCAGCTTTTAAAACAAAATAATAATTGCTTCCAGAGATAAAATATTTGCAAGCTGTTATCACAGCACTCTTCCATCAAAGGGAAGGAAACACAGCTGTCTCTTTGGAGAAGGCAGACAACAGCAGAGAAAGTTGTGCTCCATAATTAGGCTTCAGGAACTGTCAGGTACCTGCACCTCTGAACTACTCAACATTAAAACCGTATCAGCCGTGCTGCTGCTTCCTAAACCATGCAAAAGAGGTAAGGAATTTGTTAAATAATTTCTGAGAAACACCATGCTTCTGTCTGAAAGCAAACGGGCCAGGGAGATGTGGAATGTCTTGAACAGAGAGGGTGAGCCTGCAAGGGATTTAGGGGTTTCAATATTGTGTATTCTTCAAAAGCAGTGGAGGAGGAGGGCCTGGGTCAGGCAGCCTGTGTCCTAACACAGAGCCACACAACAGAAAGTGGCTAATTCACTCCAAAGCATCTGATCCTGCAGCTGCTAAAATGGACAATCAGTAGGGCAGCCTGGCTGCTTCACACCAGCCTGCTTTGGGTTTGGGACTGTCTGAAGGTAACAGAGGTAACACGTTGCTTTCTAGAGATTTCTTGAGGGTTATGCAATACAACATGTCACAGGCTCTTGTCTTCAGAAACATCCCTCATACACAGCAGTGCTTCCGACCATGCCTCTAGTTCAGCTTCTCCTGTTCTCAACATAATGTGGAACAATATTGCCCTAAAAATAACCTGTCAGGAAAAAATAAGCAGAACAAAGACCTCAAGCAAGTCATAAATCTACACGGTTTCCCTCCCGAGGGATAATAATGTTGTGATCTGGCAAGAGGCCACAGCAGTGGATGGCCCCACACCTACCCTGCACCCATGCTGCACCAGAAGGGCACATCTCTGCTCGCAGTGGCACAGCCTCAAATCAACCCCCAGGAGCTTCATGCCACAGCAAGCTCAGTTAGAACGATGGTGCTTCAAAAATGAAGTCTCACCAGCACAGAAGAGGACATCTGAAGTACACAGCCTGCTGCAGAGCTTGTGGTGTTTTCAGTGGGAAGCTGCTACACGTGCATCCCAGGATTACTCATGTGTTTTACAGTAAACACTTGTCTGGATTAAACCTCTCTGGACCTAATTTTTGGCTAAGGGATACTTAGAAATTAGGCAAGCCTTGGCAGGGCTGATTCTCTCTGGCTGTGAGACACCTTACAACACTGTGAGTGCCTGCCTTTTGTAGGAACCCTGCTGCCCAGATCTCTTGCCCAGGAGGGAGCCTTCATGTCACAGCTTTTCCTGACATGCTTTAAATTCCCACCTTACCACACTCTAATTAACTAGATCATCTCAGCAGAGGCTCCTTCTCCACTTCTGTTAAGGTAAAGCCCTCATGGCCCCTAAACATACACTGCATACAGGGGGTGGGGTGGTGGGTAGTGTGTCTTCTCTTGGGACTGGGGAGCCTTAGGGATCTGCCTGCTGATTTTTTACATGAATCTATAAAAGCCACCATTTGGTAAAGAGCAAAGAGAGACCTTCAGGGAGCTCTTACCCTCATTGTGAGCATCCTGCTCATGGTTACCATCCCGACATTGATCTGGAAACTTCCCCATTTAGCACACAGAGAACCTGGGCAGCATGAATTCTGCTCCCAAACTATCAGTGGCTGCCACTTTTTTGCCTTTGCAGATGGGTCTTAGAAACATGCTGTGGAAAGCAAGCCAAGATCTTTAGAGTCCCAGGCTTCTACCTCACCCCCGTGTCTGCCATCTTCTACCTTCATGTGCACAAGTTCAAAGAAAAAAACCTTTTCCACAGGAGGCAGAGCACTCATAGGAAGATATTCTTCTACCAGGAGCAGTACAGTATGGTGACCCTGGTTCTGTACCCCTCGTTGTTGTTCAGAAGGAGCCTCTGTACAGAGGAAGGAAGTTTTAAAATGATTGCCTGCAAGAATTTCCAACAATCAGGGCTCATGATGCATGGGGATTATTTGTAGTTTATTGTGAGCCGGGTCTCGTTTGTCCTTCCAAAGAGGAAGCTCAGTGACTCACTGTTTGAGGTGTAACATAATGATTTTTGCCAGATCAACCTCCAACAAAGGAGAGCATTTAGTGTAAACAAATCAGTTATTGTAGAGCTGGTCTTTGACTAGTTTGCAGTGAGAAAGAGGACAGAATTTATTACACTGGACACGAGCTGGAACGGTTCAGTCACTTGGGACTTAAAAACATCAGTGCAAGTGTAATTTCTGTAATTTAAGCTGGTTAATTTATGTCCCTTTGCAGTACACAGGAAGAATGGTTCTTTTCCTCTTTTCAGGAGTCTTTTTGGGTATATAAAAGTTGTTGCAATCGTCTCCATCTGTTCTCTTGTCTAGAATTGTCTAGAAATTTCAAGAAGTGGATGAATTGTCTCCCTCTTTCCTGAAGGTTTTTTTCCCAGCCAAGCACACTCATGCCACCTGCAGCCTTCAGCTTCTCACATGCCAGACTAGACTGGTTGAGCAAATTGGTTTTAAAGCACAGTCAGACTGATTAGTGCCAATTTCTATGTGCCTCCCTTCCTTTTTTTCCCCAAAATACTTCCCGTGCTTGGTCTTGTCTAGTGCCCTGGCAGCTCATCTGTCCTCACCACCTTCTCAAGGATGATCACTAACACCTCATCCTGCTTACGCCAAGCTACTTAAGCATTTTAAATAAACTTCCTTTTTCTGAAGGGAAAAAGGCATTAAACCTGTCACCCATTATTATTTCTCCCTTCCCATCACATGTTGGACTCACTCATTCAGATTTGATATCTTTGGGAAACATCCTCATGTTATTCTTCATTCCATTTCCTTGTTGTCTCCTATTTTTGCTCTTCATTTTTGTACCTATCATTATACTAGTCACAGGAATTCAACCAGTATCTGGCAGTGGGCAGATTCAGGCTGGATGTGAGGAAGAAGTTCTTCCCCAGGAGAGTGGTGAGACCCTGGGATGGGTTGCCCAGGGAGGGGGTTGAGGCCCCATCCCTGGGGGTCTTTAAGGCCAGGCTGGAGGAGGCTCTGGGCAGCCTGATCTAGTGGGAGGTGTCCCTGCGCATGGCAGAGGGGTTGGAACTGGGGGATCCTTGTGGTCCCTTCCAACCCTGACAGATTCTGATCTGTTTTAGCAGAGGACTTTGGAGCCCTGGTGGCTCAATGGTTGGACTTGATGATCTTGGAGGTCCCTTCCAACCTAAAGGATTCTATGATTATGCCAAAATCCATGTGATACAGGGCTCCTGTGACACGGTGCAGCAGCTTAGCTTTTGTCTGATAGGGAATAGTAAGCAAATAGCATTTAAGCAAAATACCACAGGTTTCTTTCCAACAGTATTGCTTCTGTTCTTTTCCAAGGGGACCATTAGTCCTGTTCCTCTTGCGCTCCTCATGGAACTCCTTCTTGCATCTCTGGAGGGGAAGATGTTCTCCTGAGCCTCAGTGAACTAAGACATGAGCATTTCTCTGACACACAGAAACATCAGTGACTATTTTCAGCATATGCAAAGCCAGCAGGGAGATGCCAGGTAAGGGCAATAAAGAAGAGGAAATATTGCATCTACTGTGATGTGATGGCGACTTAGTTGCTGAAAGAAAACACAAGACTCAGGGTTAGCTGCCAGTGGTGACAGGAGGACTTTGCACCAGGGTTATTAATAAACATGTGAAAGAGGAACATTTTGACCCTTTAAAGTGTATTTTTAGTCTATCTGAATATCCGAAACCTATCAGTATGACTAAACAGCTGCTCTGGTTCAGGTTGGATAAACCCAAACCCAAACACTCTCTGAGTGTTTGCCTGTTTCCCACATGAACCAGAAAACAGTGTTTTGGTAGATCTGAAGTGCTTCCTTAATACTGGTTTTCTGTTCTTTTTCATATCTACTGTTTGAAATGGTTTTGTTTAAAGAGAACTGAGGACTTTTTGTAACATTTCTCCAAGCATGCTTCAAAACACAAAGTGAGTCTAAAATATTTGTACTCATGAGCAAAAATACAGAAGGCCCAGGTGCTTGTCTGGCTGTCTGAGCCCAGCACATAGTTTGGGCTACCTGCTATTTACCCACAACCAATTTTAATGCTGCACGTTTCAAATCCTCTTTAATCATTAACTGATTTCTCACAGTTGAGCAATGCAGGTAGATTCCTTTCTTCCTGCCTTGCAGACAGTAAACAGAGAGGTAGGATACAGTGAGTTGAAAAGCTGCAGAGGGAGTCACCAGCAGTGCCCCCACTCAGAACATGATTTAATCAGTCTTTATGTGATGTAAAAATGGCTGCACCTTCCCTTTCACTCAACGTGGCATCCACTCCTTTCACATTTTCTCATCTATATTACCCAGTTTTCTCCCCTCTTGCTTTTTACAAAAGAAGTTCTCATTCTTTTTCATGTCTGCTTGGTCTCTTCTTTCCCCATGAGAGCTCTGGCCCAGGGAAGGGATCCTGTGTCTTGCTGTTGGATAATCTCTTCATTTCTTGGCAGACAGTCAGGTAGAAAGCAAAGCAGAGAGCTCTGGCACAGGGCAGAGGGTGAGTGTTTGGTTGTTTGGGACATTTTTTAATTGTTTCTAGGGTATTTTTTTCCCCCATCTCTTCTTGGGAATGTTTCACTTAGGCTGCCCTTTAGTCCAGGGAAAGAATAGGGACCCATTCTATTAAAGGCTGAAGTTTGATGTTACAGCTATTCACAGGAAAGTGGGACTTTCCTTTTATTGTTCACAACAAACATTTTCCTTTATGAGAAGCATAATAGAAAGGCAGGTCTGAAGTTAGGGAAAAAAGATGTTTTGCCCAACTTTAATCAGATAGGAATTGCTTGTGAAGTTTGACAAGAAGCATATTATTTGAGCTAAAGAACACCAGTTGATACTTCCTTTTTTTTTGGATCATAGAATGGTTTGGGTTGGAAGGGACCCCTAGAGATCATCTAGTTCCAGTTGGATGCATCATTACAAAACAAATATTGGAAAAGCTACAGTGTAAGTGCTCTAATATTTCACACACACAAAAATCCTGTTAAAAAATACCTAGAAATAACTTGCAGTGCTGAGTCTCTGGGTGTGATCTGTCTCTGCTGGGGGTGAGCTGGCTTGTAGCACCTCCACGTGGGCTCAGCCAAAAGAAGTGATTCTCCCTCTGGTCACAGGACTGCTGCTAGCCAGCCATCCTTTCCCACCTGCTTGGCAGCTCTGCCATGAGGCATCTGAGAGTGTCTGTGGTTAATTCTTGAACTGCCAGATTTCTATCCTTTGATGGGAGTAAATCCCTGTGCTTTTTGGAATCCCCCATGACCCAGAACGTTCACATTTTAGCACTTTCTAAGCCCTGAGTGCTACTGATCACAAACAAAGCTTACCTCACGGGTCCTCCACCATACAGCCCATCCTCAAATTCACCCTGGAGAAGAATTCAGAGTCAACTGAGTTGTCAGCCAACAAAAGAAGCAGCCTGTGTGGGAAGGTTGCTAGAGGGGAAGAATGAAGCTGATCTAGTTGAGGCAGGTATGGAAAGGTGAAGTTTGGAGGAGTGAAGGGCTGTGCTAGAGCCAACATCCCTGGAAAGCCACTCTGTGTACTGGAGCAAAGCTCATGGGGAATTCTACAGGTAATGAACGATGTGCTGAAGGGGGCAGGACTAACAAAGGATGGATTGACTCTGTGTGTCCACAGGGAATGAAAAACCAGTCAGGGTTCTGATTCACCCAGCTCTGAACTGGGCTCACTTCAGCTGCCTGTGTTTGGCAGGAGATGTTGGCAGGTGTGAACTCTGCTTCAACGTGGCTGAAATCATGAGTTTATTGCCTAATTGCAGAAGGGGAGAAAATACTTTCCAAAAAACTACACTGTATCCACCTCAGCCTTGTTTTTCCTCACCAAATGCCAAAATGAAATTTCACAAGACTCAATACTAGTTTGAAATTTTTAAACAAAGTATCTGTGTCATATTTTTGTAAAGAGTCTGCATGGGTTGTTCTCCAGCTATGCATTTGATATTCCTGTAATAAGGAACAACACACTAATAAAAATCCTTATTTTGATCTAAAAATTAAACCTCTAATATTCATATCATCTACGTATGCCAGTGAGGCAGAAAGAGGATTTGGGCTGTGCTGACAGATGATGAAGTTTGCCTCATGCATGGTTTTAGTGTAAATGCTTGCAAGTATAAATACACTTCTAGAAAATCAATTTTACAAGCTTATCTCACTTTGAAATATTTTTTTCCTGATATATATGTCCTTGTATAAGTCAAATAAAATTGCAAGAATCTCGAATCTCGAAGAGCATGAGAATTTTTTTTTAATTATCAAAATATTTTTCCAATTCAGAATGATTTCATGAATTCATGCCAAAGTTTAAATTGCATGAAGACCCTCACTTGTGAAATGAAACTTTTAAAATTCTCATCTCACAAAGTATAATTAGTGCTGACAGGCACAATCCTTAATTCACTACAGAATTTTTACAGAGCCTGATGTTTTCAGTGGGAAAATTCTAGTAGGAAAATTTAAGTTACTCTCATATATGAAAAATCCTGTATTAAGGAAATGGATGAATAATTCACCTTCAGGCTGGCTCTCTAGAGATGCATATTCCTTTCCATGTGTCCTATCCTCTGTGCAAATATTGGGAAAACTCTGAGCAAAACTGGATGCACAGTCAGCTTTATGCCCAAAGTTCTTTCCATGTGATCACAACCCTGTTTAAGAAGACACTTCACCCTTTCTGCACATCCTCCAGACCCAGGGGGAGGGTTGGTCCACAAAGCCTGGTCTGCTCGTTGTCCAAATGGTGCAAAATCACTTTGAAAACCACATCCCAAACCAGGCCAAACTTAAGATCTCAAAAGGAAATAAGCTGAAATAAGCCTGATGAAACTGAGACAGTGAAGGGCAGGATGTGGCAGGCACAGGGAAGCATTTGGGCTCTGCAGCTACCAGAGCAAAGGAATTGCTTCTCTGTAACACTCAATCACTCTTCTTTAACGTAGAAAGATTCTACTGAAACAAACATAATCCTTACTAGTCAGTTAGATCATTGATTTTGGCTGTAGCAGGAATTCTACACAGATTAATTAAACTATTTTTTCCTTCCCTCTATTTTTTTTAAAATAAACTTTATATCCAATGTAGATGATCTCTTCTTACTGACTTCTACAGGTTTAAGTAACGTTACAGCCTCAGTAAAAATGGATTGGCTAGAGTCAGTGTCAGCTAATTAGGCCTTCAGATGGTTATGGGACCATGGAGTCACTGTTTTATTTGTGGTAGAGTCTCAAAAACCAAGCTGCATTCATAAACACTGAGTTTATTACAACATAATTCTAGCTAAAGGAACAGAAGCATGTTTTATACCCAAAAGAAAGCCAAAGGTCAGTACATATATGCACAAGTACCTGAGATGCTTACCAAAAACCCAAGAAGAAATAAGAGTTTTCAGCTGGATTTGTGGTCTAGCAATACTTTGAATATTTCTCTATTGACCCACTACAACAGAAGAAGAAACAAAAGAGAAAACAAGTGGAACACAGGATCTTCCACATAAACAGGAGAAAAACTTCTTCCTTTGATGGTGCCAGAGCCCTGAACAGACTGCCCAGAGAGGCTGTGGAGTCTCCTCTGGAGAGATTCAAACCCCACCTGGACACAGTCCTGGGCAACCTGCTCTGGGTGACCCTGCTCTGGCAGGGGGGTTGGTTGAGATCATCTCCAGGGGTCCCTCCCCACCCCTGCCATGCTGTGGTTCTATGATTCTGTAGTAGCTGCCATAAGGATTCAACTGAGAAATGAGGTGATCTACGTGAGGGAAGTCCTGTGGTACTTCTGATTTGTTTCATTTACTTGTTTATTCCAGCACATTCGTTGTTCTTGAGTGCATAGGAGACTTCCACTGGTTTGGGTCAGCAGCTTCCTCTGGCTGCAGTGAAGATGTGGCAGGGAAAATGCTGCAGTTCCCTCTTCACGTAGAAGACTGAGGCCATCAGTTCAGATTCCATTGCAACAACTGATAAAGTCTCTCCTCAGAGCAGAGGAGAAAATCTTGTTTAGGTATTTTGGTTATAGAACAAGGAAATGAAGAAACATGAACTACTTAATTACTAAAACACATACTTCTACCTTGTTTTATCAGGTCTATATGTGTCACTAATGTAAGTCTGATCTCATACTTCATGTGTTTCTAGCTGCACTAGTACCCATATCAGCACTGGCTGTAAAATGGGATGTCCTGCCAGCAGCTTCTCAGAGCAGGCTGTTTAACATCATGCTCTTCAGAGATGACAGCACAGTTGCTGCATGAAAACAAATGTTCCAAAAGAAAAACCACTAGCACTAGAAGCTAGAACTTTGTGATAGATTGTGGCAACCTGTGCTGCATTCAATTTTCTTATTCTGCCAAAACCAGCGTCGTGGCCCCTCAGCTATACACAATATGATTGACTTCCTACAAAGAAGCAACAATCCTGTGTCATAACACACTGATGTAGTTGACTGCATCGACTACCAGGGTTTGTTTCTCACTTCTTGCAGCAGCACTGTGGGTTTTTCATCCATATACCCTTCAACAGCCACTGGTTTTTCAGCAGTAGCCTGTTAGCTGTCGTTGCTTAGAACCACACAGTCACTTAGCCTAGAAAAAAGTCCAATTGCTATCAGTTCTATTTAAAAAGCTTTTTTAATGGTGTCTGGTTTTGACTTATATGGAAACAATATGATTACAACAACTGAATTGTTCCCAATGCAGAGGAGGCAACATGCTGCACAGTGCAGAAACCAGCACGAATGACTAGAAGCCTGCTGAGCTCTACTAGCTGCAACCACAGAAGAAGCTCCCCTTTCTTTTCCAAACTATCTAGAATCCTTTAGGTTGGAAGAGACCTTTAAGATCATCAAGTCCAACCATTAAGCCAACACTACGAAGTCCTCTGCTAAAACAGAATCGGAGTCACATTGCCTGTCCCTAGCCTGGACAGTATTTAGAATGTCAGATGATGCACAAAGGCTTCAGCAGCTGAGTTGCAACCAGGTGATTTACCATTCAGTGGTGAGGATTTCCAGGAAGTCTGGTTCCCCTTTAAAGTTCAGGAAGCAGCTCGTTCCACCCCACAGCCTAATCCACAAAGACCCACAGCAAAAGTGTAAAGGAACAAGGACTGCAATTAAGAGTATGAAAGATCTGATACAAACACACTGTGCTAAGCTCAGATGGGTACAGATACAGGCAGGTCATGATGAACTCAGTAATTTATATAATGCTCTGCAATGAACTGGTTCTGCACATGTTGCATTTTTCAGTTTTCAGTGCAATCTTTTCCTCGTTGAAAGTTTTTACACAGTGCCCCTAGCACATCTAGATAAAAGTGTTTTAAAAAAAATCACATCATTAGCAAGACTGACAGAGTCAGAAGAGTCTGGATTTACCCTCCAGCAGCTCCATGCAAAGTGCTGAGCAGCCCTGCAATAAGAACAGAGTCTGCTTCCAACAGCTTTACTAGTGAATTTTGTTTTCTGTATAATATTTTGGCTAAGAATGGAGAGAGGGGAAGGGATTTCTCTCCTTTTTTAACCATGGTGACTCTTTTCTCCCACCTATGTTCAGATTCAGTAGTGCAACCTCATATTCAACTGTAATTAATGTGGAAACAATCAAAAAAACCCTATTTTCAGATCTGACTGAAAAGCACAAATCTGGGTTTGGACAGAGTTCTGGTTCATCCATCTGGTAGAGGATTGCCTTTGCTGACTCTGCCCAGCAAAGCTGTGTACAATTAATTGCATAGCCATGATGGGAAATAAAGGCAAACTTCTGTACTCAGGCACACTGGAACAAAAGCAGTTTCAAAATTAAAGCTGTGTAGAGCCCTAAGGGGAAAAATGGGACATAAGCACATAATCTTCCCACTAATGCACCCGTTTCATTCTGATGTTATAAGGTCAGAAGGTGTCACTAGAGCACAGGAAGAACAGATTCAGTGTGGTTTCCTCTGAAGGGTGATGTTCTCCTATCACTTAGCTTACCACTGGAATTTCATACAACGCTGTTGAACAATTCAGAACAGTGCTTGGAGGGAAACCAGCCACTCTTTCATGTACAGTGGAGAAGGAACATCCTACTCGCCCTTTTCTGAGGCATTCTGCCTGCTGAAAATATGCTTCAAATTTACTGGAACAAATACAAGAAGTCACAGAAGAAACTGG
>NW_008596044.1:0-31349 GCF_000691845.1 Merops nubicus
TGTGGCAATTGTCCTTGATTTCCTTGGTAGACTAAGTTGCCTTGAAAACTTGCAGAGAAATACCTACTTATGTTTTATAGCTAGAGAATGCCACTTTTCTTTTTCAGATGCTTACTCTCAGGGTTTTCAAAGATTTTTCTCAGCATCATATCAACAAGAGAGTGTAGTCTTTCACCATCCAGTTCATCTTCAGGGATAATGGGAGAAAGTTAGGATGACTACTAGCGCTACTGGAGTTACACATGAGGATATATAACCTTTATCATAATTTGGAAGTGAAGTAAATGCAATTGCTTTTGTACATACCAGGCAGTCTTCCACGGCAGGTTTCCATAAGTATCTGCAATGCTGTAGCAGATTATCAGGTGTCATTGATTTTGTCTTCTATTTTAAAGTTTTGTGCCTGCAGAGTTTGGAAATAGAGCCTTGCCTAAATCAGAAGCATAGAATCACTACGGTTGGAAAGGACCTCCAGGATCAAGTCCAACATTCCTCCTGACATTTCCCTAACCACTAGACCATAGCCTCAAGTGCTACATCTACTCATGTTTTGAACACCTCCAGGGATGATGACTCCACCACCTCCCTGGACAACCCATTCCAGAGCCTAACCATGCTCTCAGTGAAAAAATTCTTCCTAATATCCAATCGATACCTCCTCTCGTGCAACTGCAATTTCCTCTTGTCCTATCATTAATAATTTGGGAGAAGAGACCAACACCAACCACACTACTACCTCCTTTTAGGTAATTGTAGAGAGCAATAAGTTCTCCTCTCAGTCTTCTTTTCTCTAGACTAAACAACCCCAGTTCCCTCAGTCGGTTCCCTCAGCCAGTCTTCATAAGGCATGTTTTCCAGCCCTCTCACCAGCCTTGTTGCCCTTCTCTGGACTCGCTCCAGCACCTCAACATCCTTCTTATCCTGTGGTGCCCAAAACTGGACACAGTACTCAAGGTGTGGTCTCACCAGTGCCGAGTCCAGGGGCACAATCACTTCCCTACTCTTGCTGGTCACACTGTTTCTGATACAGGCCAGGATGCCATTGGCCTTCTTGGCCACCTGGGCATACTGCTGGCTCATGTTCTGTTAGTTATCAACCAGCACCCACAGGTCCTTTTCTGAGAAGATGCCAATTAATTCCAGGTGAGTCACATGACGTATCTACAGGGTTGATTTCTCTCTTTGGATCTAGCAAGAAACTCTGCTGTGCATATAATGATAGATTTTTTTTGGATTTCCAAACTTCCGTGCTATTTTATTACTTTGATTAAAGCTTGTTATTTGTATTTTAACTATACCAGATTGATTGCACTTGAGAAGGATATTTTTTCAAAGCTGTGTATCACCTCAGATCCAATAACCTGTTGTTATCCAAACCCCCCTGTCATTATTAATGGATGAAGCAAGGACTAGTAATTAGTAATTGCGGCATTTTTCTCCTGTTTTTGCCTCTCTTTACCAAGATATGGGTAGATAATATTTCAGGTAGTTCTATACCAGACATGAAAATCTGGATGCCTTGTTTGAGAAGGCTATATAAATTTTATGAAACTGGAGGTATTGAGGTGCTTTGACCTATCATTTCTAGACTTCAGTGGAGAAATGCTGAACTACCAGAGTAGTATTCCTTCTGTTATCATCAAGGTATTTATAAATTGTTTTCTTTTTTGATAATTAGAATTCTGATAGACTTTTTTTGGAACCAAGACAAAGGATTCTTGTAATAAAACTTGAAGTAATTGAAAATGTGTTAAAGAATATTTTCATAGTGGAAAAATTAGTGTATTTCGGTAGTTTCCCATATGATGAATTGCCCTACTGTTGTTCACCTAGCACAGTCCTGTAGGTTAAAATTAAAAAATAATTAAACAAAACAAACAAACAAACAAACCAACAAACAACAAAAATCCTCTCTAAAATGTCTTCTGAGGTGAGTTTTTATTTTTGAAATAAATGCTTACAATTGATCATTTAACTATAATGTGTTGTGTGATGGCTTTTGATTTTCCAATCTACTGAGGAAACTATTAACATTTTAAAATTGCTTTACTCAGGCAAATTTTCATATTTATTAAGATGATCATGGAATTGTTTTAACCTCCACTAAAACAGATGGAACTCTCTACTGCTTTCTGAAGAACACTGCACAATTGCAGTTAAACAGGGCAGTACCTACCAGAAATCGTGTATTGCAAAATTACAGTGACTTTCGTCTGGGACTCATATGACTAACAATGTGTCCGTCTCATTTTTCATGGTACAAGGTGGACTCTGGCACCAACTGATAAAGTCTCTGAACGTTACTACTGGCATGTGATACTGTTTGTACACTACTTCTGAAAAACAAGCTTAATATTTAGATGGATATGAGTGATATTTCAGTGCCAGAAAAGCTATGTTTTCATGAAAGACTGTAGTTAAAGGGAAGGATATTTGGATAAAAAGATATCTAGGCTGTTGTAGTGGGTCCATAAAAGATGAGACTGTTGTTTGCATTTGTTCCTTGTGCTGCTGCTGGCTGCATTTCTAGGGAGAGAAATAAAGGAGCAGTAGTTGGATAACTGTGTGCCAAGGTGGCGTTTTCTGAAGGTCAGTAAAGCGATGCATAGGTGAAAAAGAATCTTAGCCAAGGTATACTTGCTGACAAGTTGATTACCTTTTAAACTAGGTAAGAATTGTTTTTAGTTTAGGCGTGCAGGATTTGACACCATTTATCTTAATTTTATACAACAAAGTTCTTTACATGAGTATCTGTTGCTAGTGTAGAGCAATTAAAGCTTTGTGTTTTAATAGTATTTCTATGAGGAATATGTCTTTGTGTCAAAAATTTCTTGCATTATGAAAACATACATTATTTACAAGTGGTATACAACTATTGATCATATTCAATAAAAATAAGTAAATGGGTGAAATATTCCATCTAGTACTGGTAAGGGAAGTGGTGGCATTTCAGAATTAGAAGTAATTTCTATGATATTTTAACACTCAATGTTTTATCCAAAAGGGGTTTTTTGTATTCTAGTTACTCTCTTAAACAGGAAGGTATCAGATGTCAGGTTTTTTTTTTCCTAACAGTTGATAAATGAGATGTCTTTCCTGGGTGTAATTTCCCACGAGCTTACCCTAGATCAGTGCACTTCAAATAGCAAGCCAACTTCTGGGTTTGGCACTTGAGGTAGTGAACCTGTCCTGTCCACCTTTTTCTCCTAAGGCAAATAGAATTTGCTTTATTGGCATCTAGTCTTTTATGTGATTTCCCCCAGAACTTATTTACAGCATGGATGGAGATAAGGCTAATTTTTGCATCGATTTAGAAAAAAGCAGTTGATTTAGGAACAAATAATGTAAAGTGTCTTGTTTCACTTAGTGGCTGATAAAAAGGAAGAAAGATATGAACATACACTTAAAGAGTAACTAAGATAATTTGGTTACTAAATGTGCTTGGTGTTCTGTGTTGCTAATGTTCAATACATATCAGTTACAGAAGAATGTTTGAGGGGATTCATAATTAGGTGTGACACCCTCTAAACCTTCCCAGGCTGAAGTTTGTCATGCTATTCAACATCATTGGATGTGGAGGGGAGGAAAGTGTTTGAGGGGAGGAGGTGATATAAAATGTTCATGAGATGTTTTGTGTTCACTGAGGATAGAATAAAAAGTTATAAAATTATGGGGCTTTCTGTTGCCACAACAGAGTGAAATTGGAAAACTGGATTTCACCCGATCTGCATGTGGGGGAAGTGGCGGGCTGTCCCAACCACTTTCAGTTGCTACGTTTTCCAAATTATCCTGAAAACACATTTGTGAGTAGTTTATTATAACTACTGCATTGGATGGTACCACAATTATTTTACTGCAAGCAACATTTACCTGGTTCGTTCCTCTGTGCCATTTGGTAGCCAGTGAAGTAGCTTCATAGGTGCAATAAATTGAAATTGAGTACTCAAATGACTTTTGATTCTTATGAGCAGAACAGCCTCCTGGAAAAACTGCAGAACTGCTAAGCTGCAACTTTCCCAATACCCTCCAGACAATTTATATTGACGATAAAGTTGCAAGTAAAGAACCATGATGTTGTCTGGCTGGGTGTACAGAAACACGTGCACACACACACGTTGGTCCTTGTCTGGAATGTTTGTGTTGTTCCGTGTCCTTTATTATTTTCAGAATATTAATCACCTTATGAACTTACGCTTGTGCTCTCTTACATGTTTTTTATGCTTTGCTGTGATGACTCCCCTGCTATTGCTACACTCGTTCTGGACTTACACCAAGAGAAGATCTGGTTTCTTCAGGAAGACTTGCCAATGTTTCAAGCTTTATGCATTCAGTCAGATGTGCATAGATCTGCAGAGCAGCAGCCTTTGTGATTATGCAACTGTCACACATAAGCTGTGATTTGATTAAGATACAAAGGAATGCTTCTTTCTTAAGAGAAGCTCACAGAGGTTTTTCAACATATCTTCAGAAGATGCTGAACAGAATCTTGCTGTCTGCAGTGCTCTATTATGTGACAAAATGTAGCGCTTTAGCCTGTGCAGGTGCAAGCTCTCTGAAGAGCTGCGGCACACGGTTGGGCTAACGTAGGGTCACTGCCCGTAGCTATTGCTTGGCCACTTGGAAATCTATGATCAAGATCCCAGATTTTGAAGTGTTGGTCATGTTTTACCCGTGAGATGTTACATGCAGTCAAGCTGTTTATTGGCTTGCTTAAAAAATTTTCAGAAAGTTACCCATTTGAAGCTTATAACGTTCTTCAAGCTCTGTTCCTCATGCATTAAATGTAGTGGTGCTATTTAAAGCCAAGAATGGAAAGGGAACTCTCTGGCATTAGTTGCCTTAGTTATAAATAATGTTAGATGTTAGGATTGATATGATCTTGACAGGGGCAGCGTATACTCAGAATGTCTGGCTGGAGTGTCTGCATTTAATGTCAAAGGGTAAAGCTCTGTAACAGGTTTGCCACAGTGACTTTGCAGTGACTTAATATTTTGGGGATTTCATATTTGAAAGAAGTAGTGTGTGATTTTGGAGGTTGCAGAAAGTACCTCTATGGAATGCATGGTGGTCTTAACACCACTAACTTCGGAATACTTTGGGATTAAGACTTGCAGATGGAGTTTATTTATATCATGTGAAATAACTATTGCTGTTTATGCTGTTTTGTATTGTTCTGATATGTAAGCCTAAAATAAATCATAGCAGTGCACTTAGTGCACTAGGTCTGTTTGGTGTGAGTGATGTGTGCCAGTGGTGTTGGGCATGTCACAGTTCCATTTTCACACAGAATGGAAGCAAAATACTTCTCTGACTTAATATTTAAAGCCCAATACAGATCTAGTGATGGATCCTACTTTAAAAACTTCACCATTATTTCAGAGCAAATTTTGGTTGCAAAGATTTGTCAAAACTTTTATGTAAGAATGTCTGTAATTAATTATTACCACCTTTGACTTAAGATAAAAGAAATATGGAATATAAATGATATGTGAATCTAATTCTTAGATTTCTGTAAGCACAAAAAAAGTGAACTTGGCTTTTAAAAACTGTTGGAATTGGCAGATAATTAATTTGTACTTCATTTTCGATCTTCCATTATGAGAAAGTTGTGACACTGTGATTAGGTGGCCCAGTTATTTTGGTTTTTTTAATCCCTTTAAGATAGCATCTTTTCCATAAAAAGCCATGTAAAAATGAGTAAGATGTGTAATAAGAATTCCTTCCTTTCCTGTTCTCCATGATACTTTTGTAAGTGAAGCTATTTGCAGTAGCATCCATGATTTCTTTTAGTCTTATATACATTCATCCTTTCTCCCTCCTCCACTCTTTGCTATGCCTTCCTTGACCCCTACAGGAAAAAAAGGGAAAAGTCCACTTTTTAATATAATATTGATTTATTTTAAGCAATTTTATATAAACTGATACAGAAGATTAATTACACAAGATTTAATTTTAAACAAGAAGACCAGCTGGAGCCCATTAGTGTAGGGTGCACTGGTTAAATGTGCTGAGAGGTGCTGTGACCTAGGGATGGGACTGGGAAACCTCAGTGGAGCAGGAACCTCTGAAGCCGATACCACTTCTGCTATCACACCATCCAGCTGAGGCTGTGAAGAGCGGAGCGAAATCAGGTGGATCATTAGTTCTTTGCTTTGTTTCCATTCTTGTACCATGAAATTAGGCTACTTTTTTGGGGGTTGTTGAGCTGTTTCCCTTTGTGGTTCTTCTGTGGAAGCACACAGTCAAAGCCATTCAAAAAATATGTAGAATTCATAGAAATTTTAGAAGCCATCTCAGGATTTTAGGCATGTGAAAGGGCTCTCATGATTTCTAATTTAAAATCATTGGCTAAGTCCCTTTTAGCCAATCACCAGATTTTGCACAAATCAATACAGTTTTCAGCAGGGAAAGTGATGGGATTTAATTTTGATCCTGAAGTCATTGCTCATATATATCTATTAGTACAGAAAAAAATCCAGGATTGCATTTGTAAATACTTCTCTACTAGTTTGCCAGGGGGTTATTTTTTTTATTTTGTCTTGTTTTGAAGAGGACAGAATAGATGGAATTGATCTGCTATTAGCTGGTAAGAGGCTTTTTCTTGTGTCTCACACAAGAGGCTGTGATGTGCCTAGTTACCTATGTAAGTTGCCATTAGAATTAAAAATACATGGTCAGTAGTATGTTACCACACACTTGGCTCAAACATAGACTGTTGTCAGAAATTAAATACTTTTTTTTAAAAAAGTTTGATATGTGAGTTCCATTAGCTTTATCGAAAAGCAGAATAAGATGTTATCCATTAGCTTACATCACAAAAAAATGCCTGTCTTAACAATATCTTGGTTAGATCTTTCTCCTTGCTCTTATTGAAAGTCTATTTGTAACATTATGCCTCTGAAGAAGTGCACTCACACCTCAACTGGACTGTGGTGCCTTCCTCATGCTCCTTCTCAAGCTGCAGTGCGGAGCTGCGTCTGATGCTCCTTTCCCAGGTCTCTGGGGTGATACCACACTTCCTCATTTCAGTCTTCAAAAGACATGCCATTGGACTTTATTTTCAATTACAAATTAAATATTAGTTTTAACTTTTATTTCCTTGGCTTTATGTATGTATTACAAGCTTTTGCTGTCTAAATTTCCCATTTCTGCTTATCCTGTATTCAAAGTGTGGATTCAGGCCAAAAGAAGTATGTGTGGATTTTTTTTTTTTTTTTTCTAGAGAGTATGGCTTTAAATAGTTACTTTCCTTCTCCAAAACTCTGATTTTAGACCTGGGGACAGCACTGTGAGCCAGCACTACAGACATTTTCTTTAAACCCATGGAAACATCTGGAATTCAACAAATGATAGCTAGTAGCTGCCTGAGACATGCTTAATATTAGGTTAAATTACTCATTCCTAGGTCAAAGTAACTAGTAGGAATTTGTGCTGATGTAACCTCTCTTCTTGTTACATATAAAATGCAGGTTTGCAGATTTTTTCTTCATGCCTGTATATGATGATTTTTAACGGGATACATTAAGTTTCACTTACAGAAGGTCAGGATTTGAAGTATTTTTCTTTCTAAGTAAAAATGAAAGAGTATTACTAAAGAAAAGTTGAGATAAATCATAAGTGATTATTTTATTTTAATCTGTGCGAGTTTCCGTAGGAACTAGTTTCAATAATCTGTTTAAAGCATGTGTATCAATATAAAATAAGTATATTTTAATAAATAGGAAGCACTTTAAAACATGTTGAATTGTCATTTAGTCTCTTCAAAAATCATCCTGTCATAGCATTATAGAGATAGCCTACATTACTGTTGAGCTCTGTAAAGATTCTTTTTCTGTCTCACACATTTATGATCATCTTATGTAGATTAGCACATACATTGCACTTATTTTTTTTTTCTTTTGTGGTATCCTGGATTTTTATCCTCAGAACCAGTAAAATGCTAATTACTTTATTTATTTAGACAGGGAAAAGATTCTTGCTGGCATCTGATGAATCATTTTATGAATACTCGTACATCTTCCCAAATCCCATCAGAGCTGCACGACCTGTACAAATCACGCTGTGTTTTTTTCTCTTGTGCATGTCAAAAGTTATGTTTGTTACAGCTGGCTGCAAAGTCCTGACTTCCAAGGCAAAGCAGCACACGCTGTGCAGAGCACTGGCGAAGGACTGACATGGTTCACTAAGGCCCCAGTCCCACAAACACTTTCGTTGATGTTTAACATCTGTGCAGTATAAGTGGTTATATGAGCAGGCACGTGGATATGCTTTTACAAAGTTAGCACCTCTAGTTATGCAAAAATCCACAGCTTTTTGGCCCATAGCTGAGAGACTGTATCCATGAGACAAATCAGAGTCAACAGCAGAGCAGCTTTTAATCACTTTGTCACTTGGGCTTCTGCAGGACTTTGTTTCAGTCTGTGCAAGAGTTTCATAACTTGACTGATTGAGGGGTTTTAATTTAAAATTCCCTGAACATGAATTTTCACATAACTCTGTGAAAATATGTTCATACACTTTTGACACTGTAAGAGAAAATCTTAAAGGAGCCTTCCATAGGAAAATTAAATAAATAAATTACTTTTATCTTTTAGTTCATTTCTTCTAATGTCATTAGCTGTTTCATGGCAAGAAGAGAATTTGTGATCAGCTTCTTTATTGAAAAAAATGTGCTGTGAAACTCTTTGGCGTGTACAAGTCAGTGAATTGTTGAATGAGGCCCTTTAGATGAATCTAAATGTGATATAGTTGCTAAGGAGCAAAAAAGAATTCTCTGAAACCAGAACCTAAGCTATAAAATAATGCTGCTGGTCAAAACACAGTTGGATTTGTAACTGGAAGCTAACTGGGAGCCAAAGTGGACTATACAAAGTAGATGTATCACAGCTCTTTTCTGGAGAGAAACAGGAATTTCCTGCAAGATGAGCATGCAGGTAGCTGCCTCCAGACAGCACCCTGTATCCTCAGTCTTGCCCAAAGTGCCTCAGATCTGGCATCCTTCACTGGTACCCCACCAGACCCTGTACCTTCATGAACACCTCTGTGATGTTGCTGTGTGACAGGCTCTGAGGAACACAAATACACCTTTTGGCTGCATCTATGAAAATGCTGCTCCACTGGGTAGCAATGTGGTCTTCTTGTAGTTTCCAGTAGGCATGACTATAAACACCCACAAGACTATCTCTGAGTGTCCATAGGACCTCCGAACCAAACGCTAAGTAGCAGGGACATACTCATCTACCCCACACGTGTCTAGACCTAGGTGGGACAGATGGAAGCTATTTTGTTTCACCAGCCAGTGTACTCCCTGGCCTCTTGAAGCCAGGAACAGTTCTAGGTTTGAACGCCTTTAGCAATCTAGCTGCTGGGTGCTCCTGATCCCTGGATTAAGTATTAGAAAGTCAAATGAACTGCAGCAGCACAGCTCTTCTCTGTCTTTGTAATAATCCATGTATTTACTAACATTACCAGGGATGAATTGTTATCATAGCCAGGTTTTAGCTCCAAAGAAACCAGAAAGTGCACTTATGAGTGACTTTCTAGCCACATGGATATCAGTAGAGTTTCTACAATTAATTTAAAGAACGAGGATGAAATTTTGAACAGATTTATACAGCCCCTGAAGGATTTGAACTTCTAGTGTCTAACAAATCCGTACCGTAATAAGGTCAAGAATAAAAATTAAGAGAGGCAGAAAGCAAAGCGGGGTATGCTTAGTCCTAAATCTGACTGACGATATCCTTGTTTCTGGCATTTCCCATAAAAGAAAGACCTACTTCTGAAGAGGCAGTCCCAGAGAAGCTGGTGCCTCAGAGTTAGAAATGGTACCCAAGACAGTTTTGGAGATGTTGCAGTTACATGGATGCATAAATAACTACTCATTTTCCAGTTTTCAGTGAGATGTACTGGAAGTGGATTCCTGGAAATTCTGGAAACCTTATGGTACATTCAGTGCATTATTTTATGCTGTATGTTAGATAAAGTAGTTAAATATGGTGATTATAATGGATGTTATGGCACTTGCAGACAAACTTAAATTAGAGAAATAATTTGCATGGTTACATTTCTATTCTGCTTGGGGAGTAAATCCATGTAAGATGTAGTGATGGTGAGGTACTGTGAAATGATAATAGGGTTGGGGGGTTTTATTCTTATTTATACAGTTGAAATGCTGGGGTTTGACCCCCGAGCCCCTGAATTAAGGTTGACATATGGGTTATTCCCACAGCCCTTCATAAAGAGGTGGTGAGTTTGCCTGATAGCTTCCCCCCAGGATGCGGCCGGCCCTGCAGGGAGAGCCATAAGGGAAATGAGCCCCAGGGGTCCCGCACTGAGTTGACAAAGGTCAGGTGTCTGCTTGGGGATAAAAGCTGGGACCACTTGCAGGGAGTCAGGAGTGTCTGTCTGTGGAGTGCACTCCCCAGAGCTTCCTGGTTCAGGGCAGACCTCCTGACTCTTCCTGGAGCTGGGCCCCGGTCTGTTTAGACCTTTGCGAACGCGGGTCGATTGGGTGAGAGTTGCCATGTGGGCACCTTTTTCTCATGTGTTTAACTGGCTGGTCTGGCTGTTTCCCATGCCAACTGTGGGCAACCTCGGGTCACTGTTTGTACCACCTATTGTGGGCCGGGTCATGTCGTTTGTGGGATCGTTGGGGGTGGCGTCGATCATGTATGAACTTGCTGACCTGTTTGTACCCCCGGCGGTCATTCATATAGTAACATTTCTGTGTACAATACAGTCTGCATATTGGTTCATCTCCCTGCTGGTGCTATCATTTTTGTTGGGCCTGATCATTGGCAAAACAACAGTGAATAAATTGAAAGATTGCTAGAGGTCGCAGTGGGTAGTGAAAAAAGGTCCAGAAGAAAAGGTGACACCCATAAAATAGTTACTGGGGAAAAGTGTGAACAATCCTTGTGGTGTTATGGCTGTGTATTTTTGGGGGAGGAAGGGTAAAGCCATTTTGTCATTACTGTCTGCTTCCTGTGTCATAATTCAAAGTCCTTATTTTGAATCAATCCTGACCCCAACGATATAATTTGGAATTTTGCTGTTGGCTTTAGCCTGACCAGGTTTGTCTTTAATACCAAGAATTGTTTGTCTTGCTCAGTGAATATGACAACATGTCCTGGATGGCTCTATGTTAATTCTGCACAGTGCGAAAGCTTTTGAAATGCGTGTACGTACAATTGCAAACAATGCATGTATATGAAATAACCCTAAAATATTTTATAGATGTTTTATAGATGCTATAGGAAGAACTATGATTGTAGGGAATTAATATGTTTACAGGAATTCAAATTTGAAATCAAACTACTTTCTTAAGCTTGTTCTACATTATTGGAAATACAGAATTCCAATTCCCCTGTTTAAATTTGGGCCTATGCCCCTGTAATGACTGCAGGTATACGGCCTGCATAGTCTTCAGTTCTACAGCCAGATTTAGAAAGTAGTTGACAATAGTCGTCAAGATTTGCTTTTTTGTTTGTGGTTGGGTTTGGGGTTCTTTTTGGAATGGTTGATTTTAGTTTGTTGCTTTGAGTTGTTGGTGTTTTTTTTCTTTGCTTTGACTTGCTGAATTGTCTTTTATTAATAACTAGTAAAGCCACTTGTGAATTATTTATATATGGTGATACCCCAGACAGTGGTTCCAGCTCCAGGAGTGACATAAATTCATAGGTAACCCAGAACAGTGCATCATCATTAACCTGGCAAGAGTCTACCAAAACGCAGTCGAAGCAGAACACCAGTTTTTTATAGATGCTATAGGAAGAACTATGATTGTAGGGAATTAATATGTTTACAGGAATTCAAATTTGAAATCAAACTACTTTCTTAAGCTTGTTCTACATTATTGGAAATACAGAATTCCAGTGAAGAGTGCCAGGCTAGCCTCACACTCAACTCTTCTGTGGAGCTATCCTGCCCTGACACTGTGGGCTAGGTGTGCCTGAGGAAGGCTAACTTTTAGAACTGAAATAGAAATGGAGTCTCTCTTCAGAAGCTGATTAAGCAATTCCATTTTATTAACTGTAAAAAGAGAAAGTTTGTATTTAAGAAGGATGAGGTCAGCACAAGAGGAAGAATAAGTATTGTTATCATTAGAGCTTCAAGGAACAAGACCTCGTCACACCTTTTTGCACTTTAAGAAAAGAATAGCCTTGGATAATGTAAGAAATGACATCTGGTCTCCTGATCTTGAAATATAGCCCACCCCTGTGGAGATATTTTTCCTCTCTTTTTGTCTCTCTTTTTGGAGACATTTTTCCTTGGATCTGGGAGAGCTGAGGAAAGGTTGGTTTTGTCCCTTGTCTGTGGCTGCAGGAAGCAGGCCTTTTCATGAGGGAAGGAAGAGGAGCCTTCTGTGCTCCTGCAGCACTGACTGACTTTACACTCAAGGAAAACTAAACGCTGAGAGCAAGCTGCAGGGAGCTGCCACACTACATATGTTTTTCTCCACATTTTCTTAGGAAAGACTTATTAGTGAAGCACAGGGCTTCCCTTTGCAAGGCTCATATTTTCAGTGTTCTCTGAAGAAAAAGAGAGATATTGAAACATAAGTCTTGTAAGGGAAACAGTATGTCATGAATAATGTTGACTGAACATGCTACTACATGTTTGGGGTGGGGTTGTCTGCCAGTGAAAGTAATAAAAATAGAGCTGTATATTATCCGTTGGGGTTTGGTTTATTCTGGAAGCTAATTTTTAAGAAACTGAGGGTTATTTATTAGTTGTGTCACAGGAATATTTGGACTGCTCTAATTCCAGTCTTCAGCGTTTTTACATTTCAAGCCATATAAAGGCGAACAAGATACATGGTGCATCAACCCAGTTCACAGAATAGGCTCTAACCACACTCTGTAAATATACTGTTGTCTGTGTTGTTTCTGGCCACAGAAATACTTTTCAAATTATTTATATTGACGTGCGGAAACAGACTCTATAACCTGAAAGTTATAAAGTAGGTATTTTTATTGCACGCAGATGCACGGGGGATCGCTCCACCACAAGTGTGCATGCCCAAATTTGCAAATCATTCTATATTTATACAGTAAAACACTACATATTTAATTGACACCTATACATATTCATTACCTAACGCTGCTTTGTATTATAATTAGCCTTGCTTCGTATTATAATTAGCTTATCAGCTCCCTATGCTTGCGCAGATCCTCCTGGTAATTGTGGGCCAGGGTCTCTGAGACGTGGGCGGTGGTCTTCTGCGATGAAGGCCGTATCTCTTCCTCATGATGTATTTTCACCTTTCACCTAGAATGTGTTTATTTGGCACGCTTATAGTTTTGAGCTGGTTTTGATTGGTTCTTGTCCTTGGTGAACATCTGCTCTCCCTTAGGAGTTGTGTTTTCTTCTGATAATTTGGTGAGGGATGTTACTTTGTGTTTCCTCGGTATGTGTTATTCTCTGTTAGATCTCAATAGTCCCTTTCTCCCTTGTTCTGCCGAGAGATGCAGAATGCTTGGGAATTCTGACTTTTATAACCATTTTCTCAGGTAAGGGTTGTTAGCTGTTTCGGATGGTAGATCAAAGAAGCATCTGCTTCTCTTCAAGCACTTTTGCCGTGATCAGCAAGGCAATGAGTTTCTCAGTTCTTTGCTACTTTACACAAGTGGTTAGTTTTATAAATCTTCTCTATTTTATGTTAGTTATTCTTCATCAATACACAAATAGCTTTATAAGTTCTATTTTATATTAGCTACCTTATATCAATATTCTTTTAAAATTGACTCAGCAAAAGCAGTTTTCATGATACACCATTGCATTCAGGTCTCAAAGTATTGCAAAGTATCCTTCAGTATACTTCAAAGGCAGTTTATTTATTTCAAGGGCAGTGGGAAGACTTTGCTATCCAAGTCTGACATCCACATTTTTGCTTTTCCGGCAGGATGCGTGAAAGGCATCCCTGGGGGGCATACGGTGGGGACCCTCACTACAGCGTATATTTTGTATGCAAGCACAGAGGTGTGTTTAAGGGTAGAAAACAGCATTCCAGTTGGATTTTATGCTGTGAAGACGGTGGGTATGATTTCTCTGAACCCTGCCTCATTGATGATTTATCCCTCCCTGCCTCAGCTGGGCAAATAGCTGGCCGGCTCACCAACCCTCCAATCACCCAGGCTGCAGAGCCTCCACCCCTCAGTGCCTTACGGACCACTTACAGCTGGCTTTTAAAGCAAATATTTTAATAAAATCACTTTCAGCCATTACTCGTCCACTTAAGACAGCAGAAGTTTGGGACTGGGTAAAAGGACAAGAAGTTTGCCCAGCAGAATTTGCTCTGAATCAGGTTTGTAATGAAGTTTACTGCTGAAAGAAGTAACCTGAAACCAATGTAGCTTATCATAGGAAACTTTGCCTTTAACATATGTGCTTTTTGAGTAGCAAGAGCTGTGGTACGCGGTATTATGTTCAGTTTACATTGCAGCATTATTGTGTCTCTGACAAAGTGCCAGTTACAGTGTTAATCTATAAAAGATGCAATTTATGTTTTCCTTCCCAGGCTTACTCGAAGGTGTTTCTGCTTTTGGATGATAAAGCTTTCAGTTTATGTTTTGTGCATATTGGACTTCTGCTACAGGTGCTGCTTTCTAATTTTAGGGCTTTAAGTGTTATTTAAACGCATGACTTTAAATATTCCAAGGCATTAGGAGCTTTGTGAAAGTCATGGGCACAACATCACCTTTCAGGATACTTGCAGTAAAATAATGCATTTTATCTGCGTGTGTACACACACACAAATCATAGACTATACCTGGTTATGCTTTACTTGCATATATTATTGCACTAGATCTAATCAGTGCAATATTGCTATTTTGAATAAGGCTAAATGTACTTAAAAGCAAACAAAAATTTGCTCATGAATTCTACAGATGGAAAATACAAAATATAAACTTTAACTTTTTTTTTCTTATAATTACACTGAAAGATTACTCTAGTCTGTATATAATAATTATATATTTATATTTTGCTATTTTCAATATCTTACAAACATATTGGAGTATTTTCACCCTGATTGGTGTGCTGTTTAAAATGTTAAAACACTGCACATAAAATTTGTAGTATATTAGAGTATTAGCCTAACAAAACAGTTTATAAGTAAAATATCTTTAAGTTCCTTTCACTTCACAAATCTTAATGCTGTTATTGAGATGTATGCTTAAAAACTTTCAGAGGTTTTGGACTGCATTATAATAGTTGCTTTCATATGAAATTTTTATCTTTTTCGTTAGAGCTTTTAATGCAAAATTTTGTAAGAAAACTTGACTGGCAACTGCAGCAAAACTTTGGTGTTTCCCACCTGTAGCTTGGGTTTGATGTGTACTAACTTAAGACACTTATGGCATGACGTTAAAATATAATTTTAATGGAAGTATGTGGTGATGTGTTATTTAAGTTGCTTTTTTTTCTCCAAGGTCCACCTTTTGTTTGCATTTTGTTTTGGGGTAGGAAGTTATTAGGTTATTTTTACATAGAAAAAGCGGGAGATTTTACATGACTGTGAAGCAATCAAAGCAATTTTGAAGATGAATACAAACCTTGCAGATGGAGACTTTTTTCTTGCATTGTGTTTTGTAGTTTCAAGCTTTTTGACATCAAACTTTTCCTGCTGCAGGAGGGCTAACAGTAGATGACTATTAAATGTTCCTGATCAACCATCTGAATGGAAGTGCTGATACGAATTATAAGGCTGAAATCATCTTGGATTAGCATTCAGATGCATGGTGTTCAAGCAGTAAATTACCTGGCTTACAATTTGCCAGGAAAGACTGAAATTAAGAAGGGCTTATCTGCAGCTACTGTAGAGAAAAGCAAACAAAAATTATAAACAGGATTCTAAAGGGAAAAAGGGGATTGGAGAACTATTTCTGTTTATTCAGGTACTCTGACAAATATTGTGAATGTCCATTAGACATGAGGAAGCTTTTGGGCTTTTTATTCCCCTCTGTATTAGATAGATTTGTCCAATTCCTTTCCTGTCTAAATAAAGTCCTCCTGTCCAGCCTGTTTCTTTGTTGCATGTGGTTGAGCGGGTAAAACTGTAAACTGCAACGTGGACAGCACTGCCGTTCTTTCCAGGAACGCACTCAAGGAAGGGGGAGGCTTGAACGTGGACTGAACATTGGTCCTCAAGTCTCAGGCTGTTGAACTAGGGCCTCCCTTTTTTTCAGAGGACTGTTGGAGATTTATTCTGTGTTACAGAGTAATCTGTAGCTAAAGCAAAACAGTCTGAAAGAGGCTTCAGAAGTGCAGTGACCCAGCGCATGCAGAGCCAGAGAGCTGCCACCTCAGCCGCACACAGCAAGAGCAACATGGCAAGGCCAGTGACAAAGGTGGCTCTACTGTGACAAATGTCTCTCTGTAAAATAGACTGCACTGAAGTCTGTGAGCCTAGCATAGGTTTGAATGCATAGGAGGAGTGACAGGCTGGGTCTGCTCCTCACCTTCAGCAGGCAAAACTGCACACTGCCAGGCAGTGAAAAGGCATTTTGGTTTCTCATCACTAATTTCCTGTACTTGAACTCTGCATAACCTCAGGATTCAATCTTCACTCTGTTTAAACTGCATGTACAACTCGGCTTACCCTGGCTGAGGCACTACATGCCTAGTGCTGGTGTTCAAAGGCAGGCAGGTATCCAAATCTGCTATAAGAAACGTGGGACCTGTGCCTCAGATACCTCAGAAGCACTATGAGCTTTGTCAGCAGCAGAGCATTAAGAGAGCTTACTTTCTTCTTGACTACCTAGTGTATTACCAAAAAATGCTTTCCCCAAGCTGTCAAGTGTACCTCCACAGGAAGGCTCAGAGAAGAGCCAATGGTCATCGTCTGTGCAGGACCTTTGGCAGGGGCCTGGGCTGCTGGCGGAGCTCAGAGCAGCAGAGGTGAAGAGGAAGCAGAGGCCACGATGGGCTGCTAGGATAAGGCAGGCTTAGACTGCAGTGAATAAGGGAGGAAGTAAAAAGGAGCAAAGTGGAAAGTGCCGAGGCCTTCTGGTCAAAACATAGGATAGAGAATATTTATTCTGTGTTCACTTACTTCATGTTCCTCTCTTCCAAAGACTGACAGAAAAGGAAACAGTGAGATTTGCTCAATCATGCCAGCGCAGGAGTAAGACCCTTTTTAAGAGTGTGTGTTTGCAGTCAGCATAAGCTAGTCTAGGACAATGCTGCCACCAAAAGGCACACCCAGTTGTTACCTTCTTTGCTTCTGTAGGTTAGTATTTGAGCATGAGGTGTGTTATGACAAGCGGTGCTTGTGAGCCAGCACCGGCTCAGAGCCAGGCTCTTTGCTTGCAATGGGTTTCTTACAAGGGACACCTCAGAAAAAGGTTACACTTGTCAGTGATTTCTGAAGACACTATTTGTCACCACTTACCTATGCCATTTAGTCCTGTGTAGAGGCCAAATATCCTCATAAGCTCATCAGTTCTTCCTGCTGCACCTTCTTATCAATTATGAAGTGATCAGTACCAGAGTCTTGGGATGTCTCGGCTATCTCAAATCTGAAAGGGGGCCATGTCTGAGGTACAATGCTTCACTTGGTAACTAGGAAAAGAAGTTGTGAAGCAGTATTCAGACATTGTTTATTATGCATATGTAGATAGGAAGAGTGTAAGACAATCTGGATTGCTGTAGTTGTCTTAAAAGGATGAGTGTTCATCAAGTCCATGTTAGGATGTATGTATCTTAAAAGATGTTCCTTATGCATATGAGACTTTTTAGGTCTCTCTCTACAGACACAAAGTTTGCATCTTGAATTTTGTCTTTGGTTGTGTTCCATATTTTAAAGGCTAAAGAAGAATAGGTGGGTTTGAGCCAGAACAGGTGTTTCATCTTACTGGCTTGTGGCCAGCAAGAACCAGCCTCCTGTCCTCCCCACAAGAATCAGAAAATACAGAAGCAGAAAAAATTGTCCTATTTTTTGTCACAAGTATTCCTTCTCAGTAGAGAAAACCATACTATCACCCACCTGGCCATTGCAATAGATGACTTTACGATTTTCAGGGCTTCTTGTGCCAAATTGCAAAGGAGCAGAAGAATCTGAGATGCAGTTTGAATAACAAGATCTTGGAAACTCTTTAGTGTTCTGAGAACAACGTCTGCCAGAGAAGTTTTTCCTGTTAATGAAATAACAAATGAACTATCATTTTGGGGTGGGTAAAATAATTCCTTGAAAAAAGTCATGTTTCTGCAATATTGAAATAGCTAAGGTAAAGTGCATTGAGTCACAAAAGCTGCCTGTCACCATGGCTACATCGGCTACAGCCAAATGAGTATATTAATGTAACATCCTAGGTGATTGCTGTGAACAAACAAACAAACAAAAACAAACTAAAAAAACAAACAATAAAATATAGTGTCCCTGGGAAGGCTACTCTTACTGAAGAGTTCAGGAGCTACATCAGGGCATTTTGCCTGAACAGTTCAATGTTGATGCCCCTCAGAAGATCTTATGGATCTCTTCTGTCTGACAACATGCTCATCATCTTAGTTCTGGGTCTTATGTGTGTAATCTCCTCAGTGGATGAAGTCTATATACCATGGGTGGATACTTACCCTGGGGAGTCTGATGGGCTGACAGGACTGCCTGATTGCAGCAGAGCTTTGGAAACCTGCCTATCTTGCCTCTTTCCACTGTCATGGGGTAGCTATCACCTTTCTAATGGGCATTAAGCATCACTGCCCAGAGCTATTCAGTTCCATTCGCTATCCTTTATAAACTTCCCTTTCCTTGAAAGGGAATGGAGACCTTTTTTTAAGTATACTTGGGGAGCTCTTACAGGAATAGGGAGAAAATGTTTCTGCAAAGAGATCTGTCTTTTCTTTTTCATACCCAAGGAGATTTTTTTAAGTAACCTCCTAGCAGGACGGCAGTTATTTTGCTTCTGACTCTTTGTTCTGGGATCAAATATTGCTGAGCTATCCATCTTTATGCAAAGTCATGGCAGTTAGTGCATTGAGCTATTGTGAATCGAAATGTCCTTTACTGTCCTAGGAAGCTGATACAGACCAGGGAGGAATCCATCAGCAGAATATCTTTGTCTAAATGAAAAATAATCTAAGTTACCAGGAGGATTCAACTTAACCAATCATGAGCAGAATATAGATATTTATGGTATGAGTTGCAAAGTTAAACATCAGTTTTGGGAGATGGTGGATGATATCACTTAATTCTTACCAAACTCTTAGTCATCAACAATACAATTCAAATAAACACACAAAGAAAGAATTTGTACATTAATGTTGTCTCTTTGAGATATTATTTTCTATGGGATGCTCATGTCCTGCCTACCAAGCAAATGTTTTGGACCCTTAGATAATTTTTTTTCTTTTTGAGAAGCAGGCTTACCGCTATTTCTGCTTAGCAGGCACCTATATCGTAGGCTGGTGAAGTGCTACCCACCTGCTGGCCTCCAGGACCTACCTAGTCATAAAATCCACAATTGTGTGCAAGAGCTGATCACACCCCAGACTGCGAATTGAAGAACTGCAGTTGGTGTGGGATGAGCAGTTATTGTTACAGCAGTTACAGTTCTTGTAAAGATAATTAGTTCTGGGAAACTTCATTGGTGTGAGGCAGCAGAAGCTGTATTTTAATCTGCTTTTAAGTGGGTTTTACCAAAGCAAATTCTAAAGGCAAAGGCGACATATTTGAAGGCAAAAGGAGATTGCATTGGCTGTGTCAAAAAGCTATATTTTAAAGCTTTTGCTGTTTATAGCCCTAGTGTTGGAGTTTTAGATTTTAAAAATCCTTATTTATGTTGGTGTTGATCCTTATCTTAAAAGTCATTATGATATATGAAATAACAGACAGTTCTAGTTCTGTTTTAGAAATTATTAGGAAGTGGTCATAAGCAGATAGATAGAAATACTTTCTTATTTTCTACAGCAGTGTCGTAAATCTAAAGATAGCCATTATCTCTCCCTGGGGAAATAAGTGCTAAATAAAAAACTAGGAATATTGAATCCCTTATCTGTTTCCTGGGGAAAAAGCATGTCAGCTTATTTGATGTCACAGAAGAGTGTAAATATATTACTTAGTAGGTGTGATTAAAGTTCTTTATGCAAATACACTTTTTCATTGTTTTTCATTGGTGTCTGTGCTACCTTTTATGTCCTGTAATGATTTATTTCAGAGCTCCACAACCACCATGTTGCCCTGTGGACCAGCTTTGTCCTTTGCTCGGTGCCTGCTGCGGAAGAAGAATGTCAGTGGCGAAAGTCTTGAGGACTCCAAGTTGTGCCGATGCTTATCGACAGTGGACCTTATTGCCCTGGGGGTAGGAAGCACCCTTGGTGCTGGTGTTTATGTCCTTGCTGGAGAAGTAGCCAAATCCGATTCCGGACCTAGCATCGTGGTTTCCTTCCTGATCGCGGCGCTGGCGTCTGTGATGGCAGGGCTCTGCTACGCTGAGTTTGGTGCTCGCGTGCCCAAGACTGGCTCTGCCTATCTGTACACTTACGTGACTGTTGGCGAACTGTGGGCTTTTATCACTGGTTGGAATCTCATTTTATCCTATGTTATAGGTAAGCTTAAGAACACGGGTCTCAAGGGGTTCTGAGACACCAGATAAGGTACAGATCTGAGTCTCTTTCTTTCCTGTCTCTATATTGCTTTGTTACTCCTGCTGAGATGAAATAACCAAAGCAATTTGATTAGGTTATTTCTTCCTGTGCAGCAAATACAGTTTTTGCAAGATGCCTTGTATTCAGCAGTAGGAACTGCATGCATTGTATGAAAATAGTGTCAGACAGTTCAGTGATGATGCACAAGAATAAACAGGATTTCACTGCTGTCTTTGGTCAGCAAGAATAATTTCAGTAAAATCAAGAAGCTTTTTTTTTTTTTTTCTGAATATACACAGCAAGGACATTTACAGGGACCTCATCACTATAGTATCTGACTTCAAGAAAGCAAGAAAGTTGTGATTTTTAAGTACTAACTTGTTACTGTAGCCTCATGGTAATTAGTGACCTATCAAGTAATCCCATAAAATACAGAGTTGGTCAGGTCTGAATAAAATGAATGCTCATATGGCAGATATTCAAATAACTATTTCAGGTAGTGCATTAGCAGAGATGACATTTTTTGATTCAAAAACGTTTTCTTCCAGACGTATGTGTTCCAAGCATCCGTTATATTGAGTATAAGCACATCTAGCTGTTTATGTGTACCTAACTACAGAACTGTTGCCCAAATCACTACAGAGTCAATATGCCCAAGTATGTATTGAACTATATTTCATGACAGGAGAGCTGTAGAAGTCAGGTTGTATTTAGCCATGGCCATGTGCACTCATTACCAGAGGAGAGACTAACACTACCAATATACATCTTGCTAGTCATTTTTTTCTTTACTTCCAGGTGGATAAACTTTCCTTCATGTTCTTTCTTAAACTGCTTTCTTACATTGCTTTATATTGTTTAACATATGCCACACTAACTTTTAGAAATATGGGTGTTCCAGAATTACCTCAGATGTAAATGACAGAGAAGTAATTTTTGCAATATTTTGGAAATAAATCAGGTACAAATGTCTATATTTTAGTTGTAGAACAATATGTTACCATTTATGTTTTAGAATTTTTCTCCATTAAAATTCCTCAGCATATCAAAGTCACACTTTTAACATGCTCTGCTTTTTTAAATGCAAGTAGTAACATGCTTAGTTTTATTTCTTTTTCAGTAGAACTTACTGTATCCCATTGTATGTATGCAAAACCCTAAACACGTATGCATTTTATGAAGGTACATCAAGTGTAGCAAGAGCCTGGAGTGGCACCTTTGATGAACTTCTTGGAAAACAGATTGGTCATTTCTTCAGCACCTACTTAAAAATGAATTACTCTGGGCTAGCAGAGTATCCTGACTTCTTTGCTGTATTCCTTATATTACTGTTATCAGGTAAGACAATATATCCCTTCGTTTATGGTGGTTGTGATGTCAGAGTGTTTCTTACAGACAAAAATGCTAAATTGTAGCTTGTGTTTTACAAACTTAACAGCTGCTTCCACAGGAAAACATTCTTACTCCCACCAGGAGTGGAGGAAGCAGTAAGTGTATCCTAAAGTGTAGAGTTTATTTTCGGCCAGTATGAAAAGCATTTCGGTATTCAGTAGAGATCTTGCCCATATCTCAAATATCTGTCATGTTCAATGTATCTTTCGATCAAACAAAAGCAGGAGCTTTTTTGCTCTGGAAGGTGAAGCTATGTTACATGGGTATAACCTCCTATTCTCTTATTCTGAGTGGCTTTTTTGGATTCAGTGCTTAAGAAAACATTTCTGTTCAACTCCCAATGCTAGAATGAGTGACCAGTGTATCTGAAGCTTTTATTAGGTCTCCATACAGAAATAGATAAGTTCCCACACTTAGGAAGATTGGGGAGTTTACTAGACAAGTTTTAGTCCAGCATCCTGCCATGTTTGTGGCTTAAAGTTGCCTACAGAACCAGTTTAGGCCCTTATGTCTTCAGGACGGATGGGAATAAATTTGGTATATAGCTGGAACAGACCATTCAGTTCCACCTCATCCAGAATAAGGAGGAAAACCATAACATTTTGAAAAGCAGAGCACTGATACTCCACAAACCAAGCTACAAAATACTAGTATAGATGCTTCCACCTTTTATGTTTCCTCCGTTGCTGCCTCCTAGCATAGGAAGCAGAGATTCTTGGTAGAAGAGGAGCTTTGCCACTGCTCCTGAGTTTTCTTGTGTGTCCTGTCTTTTCATCACCATCATCATTCCTTCTTCACTTCTCTGACACTTGTGCTGCAAATGACTTCTCCAGGTCTCTGTGGTCGGCAGCCACAGCACCAGTGAGTGAACTGGGTAGAATTCACCAGTGCTGAGAAGAGGAGCAGTGGGGTGGCCCAGGGCTGTGTGGACTGAGCATAGTATAGTAATTGGATTCTGAGCTGTGCAAAGCTGAATCATAGGAGTAGCAGATGATGTTTTACTGAAATTACTGTGTCCTTAGCACAAGGAGAAAGTACACAGAAATGGGGAATTTTTTTCCTACAGAAGGGATTTCAAAAAAATATGCAAACTGTTTCATACTGCATCAGGATGATTGAGACACTGCCTTATTGGGAGAAACAGACCTAAAGAAAGCATACACCTTTCTTCAACAAAAATGCCGTTCGTGAAGAAAATTTGATAAGATAGTAAACGTCTCATTAACAGAGTCAGAAATATTTTCGACATTGCGAGGCTTAAAATTTTCAGACCTAATCTCTAAATAATGAGTGAAAGCATGTATGTGATCTTAGTGGAAATGCTTAGAGTGCAAAGGACCTGCGGAGGCTTTCCCTTTGTATTTAAGTTTTCCTGATCTGTTCACTGCCTGCTCTTCTATTAAACTGTTAGTACGCTTACAATTTTTACAAATCTGGTGGTTCCTAATGGAATAACTTACAGATTGTTCAAATGCACTGCTCTGCAGCATGTGTAATTTGTGTCAGACTGTTTTCTAGAATCTCTGTGAATCAGTGTTTACAAACAGGAGGTGTGCATTTCTTTTAAAGGCTTGATTAATGAGCTAGGAAATTTACTCTGTGATGGTTATGCTCTGAAAAACTCAGAGTGAACAGTTTACACTATTAATCTAGGAAGTAATTATTCTGTAAGGAGGATGTTCTACCAATCTGTTTTCATTGACCATAGAATTCTTGTACCTATTTTTGTTCTATGACATAAAATAGAGATATGAGTTGAAATTTCAGAAAAGCAGTAAGTAAGAATTGCTCAAAATATACTTAAATACTTAAAGAATACAATTAAAAAAGCTTTTTGTTTTATGGTTTCAAATACATTTCCCTATTGTCATGCTGTCAAAAAGTCTAGTAAATTTGTGCTACATCTTTTTTAAACTATAAAATCCAGTGCTGTTTTTTTCAGTATTATTCACAGTAGTTATATGTATGCCTTCTTTAAAATGCTATTTTTTTAGTTTAAGAGACCATTCACATCTATAAAATATTTTTATTTTATAGGTCTTTTATCTTTTGGAGTAAAAGAATCTGCATGGGTGAATAAGATTTTCACTGCGATTAACATCTTGGTCCTACTCTTCGTTATGATTTCTGGCTTTGTGAAAGGGGATGCTGACAACTGGAAAATAAGTGAAGAATATCTCATAAACCTTACTGCAGTAACAGAGTAACTTATTATTGTTTTCTTAATCAATTTATTTTCTCATATTCCAAGCAATTTTCTGTCATAATTGCTTTAGTGGTATTGCAAGTAGTAAATCAATGAATAGTTCTGTTGTGGGGAGTGATGAACTTTTTATTCCCTTAAATATAGTTTTTATTTTCTTGTTTGTAAGTCCTTTTTTAAAAAAAAAAAATAATAAAAAATCTTAGTTCAATACTGTTTTCCATAGTAATCTGAGAGGTTACTCTCTTACTGGCCTGAAAGCCATGCACTATATGAGCCTGACAGCAAGAGTTGCCTACACCATTAGTGCTTTTTACAACATGTTTTGCTACAAACTGCAAAGCAAGATGATAGTTACTTGATTTGGGTATTCTTCCATTTACTGTTATTTTTGTCTTTCTTACAAGCTTTGATGTAAAGATTTCCTCTCATGCAGTTTTGTAAAGTCCCATTTTTGAAAAAATATTTTTAAACTTTTTTTTTTCCCCAGAGTGGTAGGGGAGCATGATGCATCTCTTTGTCCTACCAAAAATAATTAAAAGAAAGTTATTTTTCTGCTGTATTTGTGTTTTTAATAGGAACTTCTCATCCTATGAGAATGTGACAAGTATATATGGGAGCGGTGGCTTTATGCCATATGGTTTCACAGGCACATTGGCTGGTGCTGCAACCTGTTTTTATGCTTTTGTTGGATTTGACTGCATTGCAACAACTGGTATAGTATTTATATGTGTGCATTTATAGATGTAAAAAAACCCCAAAACACACACAAGGTGAAAATCTGTCTACTGTTATGCCATTGCTTTCTCCTAAACCTCATTTGGTCCATATAGAATGAATCTGAATTAATTCCTGAATGTGGCTGTTGTTCTGGGAGGAAGGAGGAGGTTTTACTTATTTTATTGCTGTTATAAATAAATTTATTGTGGCTTTCTAAGTCTGGGAAGTGCTTACAATTTTCTTCTGCTAAATCATGTTAATCACTTGCTCACTTTTACAGTTCTCTGAGATGAGTTATCTCTCCTAACAGCTGGCTTGTATGTTGCTGATGGAGAATGAGTACACTGAACTTATAAACTGTAGATGAATCACTGGAAATGATAGGCTTCCAGTAGTCTAAACATAGAATGTATTTTACATCCTTCTGTTTCTGGCAACAAACTACTAAGTTTGGGTCTGTGTCACTGAGCTTATTTTATACAGATTTTTAAAACTTCTATTACAAATAAGATTCCCATGGCTTAGACTGACAAACAATTTGTCTTTGATGTTATCTAAAGCTGGGGGTGGAAATAAGTAAGAATTCTTTGTCTGGCATCTTTTTTCCTTTTTTTCAGGAGAAGAAGTCAAGAATCCTCAGAAAGCCATGCCCATAGGAATTGTGGCATCTCTGCTTGTCTGCTTCATGGCCTATTTTGGGGTTTCAGCTGCACTGACACTTATGATGCCATACTATCTGCTAGATGAGAAAAGTCCTCTGCCAGTAGCATTTGCATATGTTGGATGGGGTCCTGCAAAATATGTTGTAGCAGTGGGATCCCTTTGTGCTTTATCTACAAGGTAAAGACATTGAAATACTAATTTTATTGGGAAAAGCTGGTGGATAATATATGAAATTTAAATATATGTTCGTGCGTTCATTTTGAAGGCTCAGTTCATGCAAAGGATTAGCAATAAGTATTATAAGCAAGTTTTAGACTTAAGCAGGACTTGATCACAGTAGGTGCATCAATTTAAGTTGCTTTTTTAAACTACTGTTATTGAACTCTACTTCTTTGGCTTATTACCCTGGAGTTTTTTTAATCAAAATATGTGTTTTCAAACATATGACCTACAAGTTATCTTTATTAAGTGATAAAATAAACCTCACCCATTTTGTCCTTTCTTGTTGTCCACTTCCAATGACTCAGAAGCTTTATGGGCTCTGTGTATTTGCAGGCAAAATTGAAGAGATGATTAACTAGCTCCACTCCTCATCTTTGTTGCCTGTCTCTGTTTTCCTCCAGTAGCCAGTCTGTCTTCTGACATCATCCCCTCCTGTGGTTTCTGTGTGGGTATTTCAGATGAAGATTATAGCTGTGAAAATACTGTAATTTATTCCCCTTTGTGAAATTGTGGTTTTAACTTTTAACTGTTGTTTTCATTAAAAAGATCAGGGAAGGCATGAGAGATAATATGTATTCATATATATGGCACCCCAACTGTAATGTGGTGCAAACACTTTCATGGAACAGAAAATTGCTCGATACTTGAATTTAGGGATAGAAAAATGCTGATCCAAATCTTCTGTCTGGGCTTATGTAGATAAAGTGTCATTTTTGTGAGATTCAGTGGTAAGAACACTGGCTGCCTTGCCACAAAGGCAACCAATATGCCTGTAGAAGCGCTGATGCTAACAGCACTCTGAGATAACCCTGTAAGCAACATAAAGTTGCTTATAGTCTTAAAGTCTTATAAAAATAAGCATGCTCACTGTAGACAATTGTGTAAAAGAAAGGAGTATTTTTATGTAGGAGGGGATGGAAAAAGGGAATAGTTCCAGAATGACATTAAAAGAATTGAAGGGCTGAGTGAAGAATGCTGTAGTTACACAACTCATTCTGGGATTACAGTTATTTTCTATCTAGTTGTCGTGGTCCCCTCAATTTGGAGGGTTTTACTGAATTTTTCATCTATATTGAAAAATACTTTTATTTCTTTTATATTAATATAATTTTACTAAGTTACACATAAGCAGAAATTAGATTAAAGGAGTTAATACTGGGAAAAAAAAATTGAACTGATGTGGTAAAATGCTTTTTCAGAAATTTGAACTGCTAGTCTCTTTTCCCAGTGTATTCTGAAGAATTATACTTATTCATATGGAGAGGTTAATCTTTCAGTCCGTTGACTGATGTCAGTGCAGACCAAAACAAAGGAAATTGTTTTTCATATTTCTCAGTTTAGAGGTAAAATTAAGAAGAAAAGTTCATTGCTTTTGGTTCATATAGTTATCACTTATTATGTTATGTCGTGAACTTGTTTCCTCAGGGTAAAGACGTTTGCTAATATTTTTGCTATTTATGTCAGTATACCTAAAGACAGGTAGGATAAATAAATTTTACAAAGCCACAACAGCGAAAAATTTGGCAATGGATTTTAACAGCATCCTTATTTGAAAAGTCAATTGTCACTCTGATTCAGGAAATATTCTTTTTTAGAAGGGACATTCATACATCAAAATCAGTTCATGTGCAATGAAGCTTCTCTCGTGTGTGTCTAACCTTAACACTTGTGTCTTACAAGCATTACTGGAGGTACTTAGCATCTGTGGTATGTAAAAGCTGTGCCTTCTGTAAGTGATATAGTTCATTCCCTAAAGAAAGAAATGCAACCATTCATCTGGTTAAAAAACAGTGTGCTTGCTGCAGAGCTTATACTGGCTATGACTTTGCCTTTTGGCCTTTCAGTGGTTTTTGGTTTTCTTAATTACAATTATTTCGCTTAAAGGAAAAGAAATGACCTAATTTAAGAAGTCTGTTTTAAAAGAACTTTGAGTTATCAACAGTTTAAAAGCTTTCTGTGTTCTGCTAATAACAAATCTAAATTAATTAGCTTTACATCTAAAAAAAAAATGAAAAAAATAAAATAAAAAAAAAACCGAACACAATTTTAATGAAGCTTGGCTAGAGGTGCTTTAATTCAAAAATAAAAAAATAATGTGCCCAAGTATAACTGTATGGTGCTTACTTTGGACTACTGTTAATCAGCAGCCTCACCTGGAAATGCAGAGTGTAAGAGATGCTGCTAATGCTTATGGATTTGCTGCTGCTGACTGACAGGCTTTCTCCAGGAATACTAAAGCTTAATTGCATAGTTAGTGTGACCTGGACCATGTTCCTGGTCCACTAATACCCAAGAACTACAGTGATGGCAAGAGTTATTTTGCTGATCTGAATTCTCTTTGATGAAGCAATTCCATGACCTAAACTGCTACTAATGATAATATTTTTAAAAAGCTATCAACTTCATAGAGAAAAAGAAATGTCTGATCTGTAGTGTCTTGGGCTATGGGGCTTTCTGGTTTTGTCTTATCATAAATTTTGTTTCTATACATGCCATTAATTAACATTGTTTATCTTGTCCATGATATAACTCTGCATGAACTGTGTTTGCTATGTTGCATGTGTTTGCTTTTTACTCAGTCTTCTTGGATCCATTTTCCCAATGCCACGTGTAATCTATGCTATGGCGAAGGATGGGTTGCTTTTCAAATGTCTAGCTCAAATCAATTCCAAAACGAAGACCCCACTAGTTGCTACTCTATCGTCTGGTGCAGTAGCAGGTGAGACTAAGAGTTGGTTCTTGTAAAGAAAGTTGCACTGCTAAACACGTTGCATATATGGAAATAAACCACTGTTGTGCAGCTTTGAATCGCTTTGGACTGAAGTGATAAAATCCAGGTAAAGTAAGCTAGCAGCAAAACTATCCTCTACCACAGATTTTGTATTTGTTGGATAATCTCAAGTGCTTTCAAAGCCTAGGTTCAAAATAAACAACAATCCAAAACCAAGAACATCAGTCAACCAAACAAAAAACCAAGAGCAGCAACACAGAGCCTAAACCAAACTATACCTAAACCCATTAACTCTTCCAAGCTTTTCTTTTTATGTAGTTGGGTTTACCAGTAAAGCATTGTGCTTTTAATAACCTGTATTTGAACTATACATTTTTCTGTTCTAGTCTTCTCGGCTCTATGTTCCCTTTGCCCCGAATTCTGTTTGCCATGGCACGCGATGGTTTACTCTTTAGTTTTCTTGCCAAAGTGAGTAAGAGGCAGGCACCAGTTTCTGCCACCTTGACAGCAGGGGTCATCTCTGGTAAGCTCTCAAAGCCCGTGTTACTTCAAACTGAGATGTAAACACTCTATGCACGTGCATGGTACTTTATATTTTTGAAAAGGGCTGCTTGTTAACTTCCCTTGCATGTGATGGGAATAAAATTACTGAGCAATCAAAGGGTGTAAGAACTCCAGATGATGCCAATCATGGTGGTGGTGATGTCCTTAATGTCACAGAATTCAAAATTTTTTTTTTTTTTAAAATATTGGCCTGTTGTAAGGTGAATAAGCTTGTCACTTAATCTGAGTCCCTTAGGCTCATGCTCTGCTTACAGGGTGTCTTTGTCTGATGTACACCTATATATTTATCGCATCTATTGTGGGGGAAAATAATTGTCACGCTTTTTATTACGAGACCGAAGGAAAAAATTCTACATTTGCAGCAGGATCAACTGTAATGTAAAATACAAATATTTTTCAATTTTCCTCTAAAGGAAGTGATTCTGGTTTTGTATATGCTTACCCAGTTGTGGCTGAGGGTGTGTGTGTGTGGGTGTGTGTGTGTTGGGGGGTTACGTGTGTATGCACACGTATGTATGCACACACATGCCCACATATATTTTAGCAAAGCATCATTTTGGGAGCTGTTGCCAACTCTTAAAGTTTCACAAAGAGAAATTCTTAACAATCAGCTGTTTCACTTTTGACCATACTTCTTGCAGAGGCACATGTAGCTGTGCCCAAATTTCATTGTCATTTCAGCAGGTTGTCTAATTACCTGTGAAAATTGGAAGCTCTAGAAGTATTTAATGCAAAAGCAAATAAATAAGTCTTAAAAGTAATTAAAATATGAAATACATACCTTATGATTTTTAGAAACCCTGGCTAAAATTGATATTAAATAAGGGGTTCAGAACTGAGACCAAAACATTATCACTTACAGTGATAATGCCATAAGTCTGGAACTGCTTACACTGTGTACTTGACAATAATATGAGAAAGCACAGTCATTGTCTGGCTATTTCCCACACGAAGCATTATCAGTTCCTTTTTTTTGGTCAGAGTGCAAATAAATTTTTTAGAATTACTTTTATTGTGGAATTTGAATTTAAAATATTGACGTGTTCCCCTGTAATGCTTTGGAAGTGCAGTTATGTAGGATGAAATGAACATCTGAAATCACAGTAATGATGAGAAGAAAGAACTCTGTATTACCCGTCTGGTAAACTGATTGTTATAGATCCCTGAGTACAGCTATGCAGCAGCTGTCACTTGGACTGCTTTTAGACAGTTTGGGGAATTTAGTGTGTCAACAGCTCACCTGAAGACAGCTTTATCTACTGCTGGAGAATGAGTAATTTCTTCTTCTATTGTTAAAAAATGCATATTTGGTCATAAATAGTTTTGCCAGAATAGCTACTGGTGTGGTTTAATGCCAGCCAGCAGCTGAGCACCACACAGCCCTTTGCTCTCTCCTCTGCACCCCCACAGTGAGATGCGAAGAACAGGAAAAGAAGTACAGCTCAGGGGTTGAGATAAGAATGTTTAATCATTGAAATAGAATGTATAATAATAATAGTAATAAAAATGGAGATAACAGAGAGAGAAATAAAGCCCAAGAAAAGCCAAATGCTGCACAATGCAGTTGCTCAACACCCACTGACTGATGCTCAGCCAGTCCCTGAGGAGCGACTGGCCCCTCCCAGCCAACTCCCCCCAGTTTATACACGGGGAATTACATCCTATGGTATGGAATGTCCCTAGGGATAGTTTGGGTCAGCTGTCCTGGCCATGCTCCCTCCCAGCTTCTTGTGCACCTGCTTTGCTGGCAGAGGATGAGAAGCTGAAGAGTCCTTGACTTAGGATACACACTATGTAGCAACAACTAAAAACATCAGCACCTTATCAACATTATTCTCACACTAAATCCAAAACGCAGCACTGTACCAGCTACTAGGAAGAAAATTGGCTCTCCCACCTGACAGCAGGACATTTATGGATGTATGCAGCAGCTTATGTTATCTGACTTCTCTATTCATTTGTAGCACGGATGATTTCATAGCTTTAAGAAATGTTAAGGAGATTAGATGTTTGGCCCCCTAATTAAATCTATCAGATCAAGACTGCAGCTGAGGCACTTGTCACGTGTTATTGCTGTGACTTACCTTCTCACATGTGGTAATCGGGACTGTGAAACTGCACGTAGCAAAATGTTTTGGTATCAGTCCAAAGTCTGACCATAAATTGATCTAACATTGTTTCTTGGAGTAGAATTATGGGAGGTGGAAAAGCAATACTGTGTCTTTTTTCTCTTAGTCAGAAACTTAGAATCATCATAGAATCATAGAATCC
>NW_008596045.1:0-269 GCF_000691845.1 Merops nubicus
ACGTCGAGGAGTAGCACCTGCTGCTGGTGCCTGGCAGTCACAGATTCACAGAATGTTAGGAGTTGGAAGGGACCTCAAAAGATCATCTAGCCCAACCCCCCTGCCAGAGCAGAATCACCTCGAGTACATCACCCAGGAACATGGTGCTGCCGGCCACTGCTCCACCCTCTGTGCTTGCTAAGCCAAATAAAGACCATTAATTTCCCCCATGCTCTTCTGTGCCTGGTCTATCTCAGCCTCCAGGGCCTTCCCCGCCACCATGGCTGCCG
>NW_008596045.1:417-1056 GCF_000691845.1 Merops nubicus
TGCCTTGTCGTGGCCCAAGGGCAGGACCTGACACTCGGCCTTGCTGAAGCTCCTACAACTGACCACGGCCCCTCCATCCAGCCTGTCCAAGTCCCTGTGGAGCTTCCCTACCCTCAAGCAGATCAACACTCCCACCCAGCTTGCTGTTGTCTGCACATTCACGGAGGATGCACTTTCTCTCCTCATCCAGACCATTGATGATGATGTTCAACAGAAGTGGTCCTAGTCCTGAGCCCTGTGGAACACCACTTGTGACCAGCTGCCAGCTGGATTCAAATCCACTCCCCACCATGCTCTGGGGCCAGCCATCCAGCCAGTGTTTGACCCAGCAGACAATATGCCCGTCCAAGCCACAAGCAGCCACTTTTTTCAGGAGAATGCTTTGAGAAACAGTGCCAAAGGCCTGGTGGAAGTCCTGGTAGACAAAATCCACAGTCCTTCCCTCATCCCCCAGGTGGGACGTCACCACAGCGACCACCAGGGCTTTGTAACGTGGGTCCTTCTCATGGCAAGAGGCCATTGTGATGCGGCGGCCGTGTGGGTATTTAAGGAGCTCAGGCTCCCTGGGGTGTTCAGTCCCAGAGGAGCACCTCCCTCAGGAGGCAGCATCTCCCCTGGGTGCCCACGGCAGCTCTGAAG
>NW_008596045.1:1300-3302 GCF_000691845.1 Merops nubicus
TGCTTAGGACCAGCCCCCGGGGAAGGGTCCCAGGCTGGACTGGGCCACAGATGGACTGGGCACAGGGGCTGGCCTCTGGAGCTCAGGTCAGGAGCACAGGGCTCGGATCGAAGGCAGGATGGATGGAGTCCTCCTCGGGTGGGGCCACTGCAGCAGCAGCAGCCAGCAGCAGAGGGAAGAGAAGAAGAACAGAAGGGATGACAGAAGGGCTTGTCCCTCCTGATCCTTCAGCTTCTACTGGATATGAGGGCTATGGGATGGAACACCCCACTGGTGAATCTTGGGGTCAGTTATTCTGTCAGCTCCTCCCCGCAGGTGTGGGGTGCTCTCTGCCCCCCTCCATGTGGGATTCAAGCTCAGCAGTGGCCTTGGTCTGCATCCCAATCCCTGGCAGTAACTCTAAACATGTAGTCTTATCACAGCTACAGCCAGCTGGTTTATGAAAACGCTGCTAACTCAGACAGAGCAGTTCATTAGAAGAGCTTTAGCTAGGAAGTAAAATCATTGAGCAGAACCAGCTCTATTTATCCCAAACCAGAACACAGGCTCAGGAACAGGACAAGACCTTCTGGGACAGAGCGGCTCAGGGTCTCCCTCCCTCCTCTGTGGTGATCCAGTGACACTGGTGCGGAGGTAGAGGGGAGGGAAGGTGTCAGGAGGGATCCCAGCTCATGTGTGGGTTGGCTCCAGTTCCTGAGGGAGGACACAGACCCACTGTGGCACAGTCACTGTCCCTGAGACTTCAGGCAGCAGGAGCCAGAGGAGTGTGAGTCCTGGCAGGATCTCTACTTTTGCCTTCGTGGCGCACGGGAGCAGCGACTGCTCCTGGTGGTGCAGAACGTCCGCTCAGCTCATGCCAACAAACCCAGAGCTGGATGATGGGGAGGGCTCTGGGAATGCTGCCTGGGGGATATCTGTGTCTGTCTTTGTGGAGTGGCTGCTTTAAATCTGTTCCAGGTCAGGAGTGGCTTAGCTCCCTGCTCTTAATAGGGTGGCCTTCGCTTCGTGGCTCAGCAAGGCTCATACCAAGAGAGATGGAAAACCTGAAAAAGAATGGTGAGGCATTTCAGTCCCTGGAAATGAAGACCAGCAGAATCCCAGCTGGGTACGGGCAAAGCAGCGTCACCTGCACGTGTCACACAGTTTGTCTAGAAAACCAGTGGCCTTAGCAGGCCATGTGTAGTGTCAGAGCTCACTGGGAACAGATTTGGCATGTCTTTGTTGAGGAACAGTTACCATCCAGATGCCTGGGAAGTGTTGGGAATTGCAGAAGCCTGGCAGCTGTTGGCAATTCTTTGTGTCCAGCTGCAGATGGGAAGAACTGAACCAATCACTCCACCCACTGAGAGAGACACATGGTTTCCTTTTGGCCCTGCAGGACAAGGGGAGGCTCCTGAGCCTGTGCTGATGATACCAGGACTGACTTCTTGGAGGTATCAGACGATTCTCTGTCCCTGGGCTAATACAGGGAAGCTGAAACTTACCTCTAATACTTTAGCTGCTCCAGCAGGGACACTCTGGAACTCCTTCTCTTTCGCAGCTTTCTGTCCCTTCAGCAAAGCCCCTTGATGAGCATTTTCAACAAATGGGATTTCTGCCCCTTTCTCTTGATCAACTGTTTCCTCCAATTCAATCCAGTCCTGAGGAAAAAGTTTGCATTCCCTCTCTGAGATTGACAACCAGAGATGTTTCAAAAATACACCCCAGGGAAAAAAAAAAAGACATCCTGAAAATACCACCGTTCACTAATCTTCATGAAAACTGAAATGCTCGCCCAGCCAGCAGTAGCACACACAGGCTTTCTCACAATGCTGCACTTCAAAAAAGCTTTTTCCAGAAAACCCACTAACCTCCAATTAAATTCTCAGAGCAATGAGAACAACACAAATCACCTCAAACTGTTTGTTGTTCCTCATACAGCTGACTTCTGTCTTGTGAAAGACATTTGAGAAGTACTTGAAATACCTAAGCTGCCATCATTTAGAATCATAGAATCATAGAA
>NW_008596046.1:0-1198 GCF_000691845.1 Merops nubicus
CTTAGAACCATAGAATCCTTTAGGTTGGAAGAGACCTTTAAGATCATCAAGTCCAACCTTGACCTGCTGGCTGAGGAACAACGTCCTGAGGGTGTCCCCTGTCCAGTGTGGGGCTGGGGGTGGGTCCAGCAGGCTGGAACCTTGTCTCAGCACCTTTCTCAGGGCGGTGGTGGGGCTGTTGGGCAGGAGCCTGGGCAGGAGCCTGGGCAGAAGGGAGGGCAGGGGGTTGTGGTGCCAGGCTGTGTGCCCTCTCCTGGCAGATGGTGAACGTGTACCGGGCACACCAGCACTCCTGTTTCCTCTACCTGGGCAGCATCCTGGTGGACGAGTACGGCATGGAGGAGGGGTGTCGGCAGGGGCTGCTCGACATGCTGCAGGTGGGGCCCCCAGACCCTGGCCTGGGTTCTCCTGAGCCTGAACCTTGGTGACACAGAGTGGCTTGGGCTGGGAAGAACTTCAAAATGATGGAGTCCAACCATTCCCCCAGCACTTCAATGCAGCCTGAAGCCACTGCCTTGGGGCACGTGTCCAGCTGGGAGGAGAGGCCCAAAGCTGCCCCTTCAGCTCCTGGGAGGCCAATCCAGGCTCTGAGCCACTCCTCTGTGCTCCATGCTGGAAACCCTGTGGTGAGCAGGGCGATTTGGGTCATCATCATCATCATGGATCCTCCCCCCCTCTCCCAGGCCCTCTGCATCCCCACCTTCCAGCTCCTGGAGCAGCCCAACGGCCTCCAGAACCACCCGGACACCGTGGACGACCTCTTCCGACTGGCAGCCAGGTAACCCCTTGCCCCCTTCCCCTTCCCCTGCCCCGGGAGCTCCCCCGGGCCCCTCTGCCCTGCCCGGGGGGGTACCGAGGGAGCCCCATGGGTGGCTCTGGGCAGGGGTGACGGGTGACCCCCGGGCAGGTTCATCCAGCGCAGCCCGGTGACGCTGCTGCGCAGCCAGGTGATGATCCCCATCCTGCAGTGGGCCATCGCCGCCACCACCCTGGACCACCGCGACGCCAACTGCAGCGTCATGAAGTTCCTCAGGGACCTCATCCACACCGGGGTGGCCAACGACGTGAGTGGGACGCTGTGGGCAACACCCCCGGGGGGGGGGGGGGCCCCTCACCCCGCCCCTCTGCTGTCCCGGTTAGAATCCTGTCCCACCTCCCTTATCCCTCAAGTTTTCCCAGGTAGAGAGGTGAATAAGGA
>NW_008596047.1:0-930 GCF_000691845.1 Merops nubicus
CAGCCGAACGCCTGAGTCACGGCCCGCTGCGGAGGGCAGGCGAAGCCAGTTTTGCTGCAGGACAAACCCACAGGAACGCTGGGGCACGGCAGCGGGTCCACAAAGCCGCAGTCCCTCCTGTCGCAGCTCTGCGTTACACAGGGCCGGAGCTGGGCGGGGGGCAGCCAGGAGGCCCCCTTCCCACCCCAGCCATGCCTCCCCACCCCATCACTAGCTGAAGGGTGTCTCAGCTCACCTCCCAGGTGGAAATCATCCCTCCTGCTCCTCAGGCACAAGAAGTCTACCTGACCATACTGGTACACGTACCCACTTAGGCTGAGCGGAATCACCCTGTGGCCACGCAGTCACAGGACACTGTGCAGAGAAGGGGAGGAAGGGAAAGCCATGAGGAATGGTGGAGCAGAGCTGGACTGGCACACGCAACCACAGCTATCCTATATTGAAATGAAGCTACATTTGGGGGGGTTTCCAGGAAACAGGCTGCTACGTGATCTTCCATTGCACATCATTCAGCACAGTGAGGTGTGCTGTGCTTGCACTAAGTACCCTCAAAACTCTTGCATATTGGTTTTATCCCCTACTGTAATGAAAGAATTAAAACTATTAAACTTTCCCCATACAAAAAAAACCAAATTTATCATCTGTATTGAGCCAAGTGTATGGACGTTGCAATCCCACCGATATACACTGAAGAGGGTTATAGAAGTAATTCTTTTGCACAGATTTCCTTTATAGTCTCAGAAACCTGTGCACCATCAGAAATCTATCCAGTATTTGCAGCTGTCAGTCACTTATCTACTATACAAGTGCCTTCATGGGATTATGGGGGCAGAGAGGAAAACAAGGGGGAATTCTAATGTGTCATCCTCTCTCCTACCTTACCTGGATGCCAGAGATTGCCCCCTATTCCCATTTCTCTTTCATCATTCA
>NW_008596047.1:961-8795 GCF_000691845.1 Merops nubicus
CATGTCAGCACCCAGCAGGCATAGTCCTAGGAAGAAAGGAACTTCTTTCACCACAGAAATACTGCTCTTTTAAAATGCTTCAGGTTGGTAAGTATCCTTAAAACACACAGGTTCTAGGGATAGGTCTTCTCCCTCCACAGCACTCAGCAACCATAATGGTGATTGAAAAATGAATTAAGCTCTGCCTACACTCTAGGCCAGGGAAAAAAAAAAGATAAAAAATCCAGTGGTCCTCACTCATTTTAGCGTAAATACATTTTCCTGTCATGCATTTATAACCTGGTGGTATGCATGGTCCAGTAAATACCAAGGCAGCACAAGATTAACATACACTGCTAAAAGATCGGTCTAAGAAGTGAAAGGTTTAGACAAGTGAGGGCAACTTCATCGTTAGGACAGTGTCTTCATGCACCGTACAGACCTGAACAGCTCTGGGACCACGGCTGGCACAAAGCTGGGAATTTAGCTGAATCATGAGGAAGCTCTTCCCATCGCTACTGGCACGCACTTGTGTAGCTGCAATCCAAGAATGCCTCTCACATGAATTTTGTCAAGACACCAAAATAAATTACCATGTGAGTCAACCTTTCTAACTTTTTTACCGAACAAGAGCTCACACAAAAATTTACGAACCTCTTTGTGCAACAGTTTCTAGTATGTTGTGCAAGACCCAAATTACTGAAAAACTCTAAGGCCCAGGCGACCCCTTGCAGGGGAACGTTTTGTGTTGTGAGCTCTACCAAGTCTCTTTGCCAAGATATACTACTGCAACCACTGAGCACCTCAGGGGATTAAAGAGTTAATAAAAAGATAAGAAAATGCACAATTACATAAAATACAATCTGTCAGTCAAATATTGGAAATGGACTACGAGGATGCCAGTGTAAGTGCATGTACTTATACCCAGAGAACACTTTAAACAGCCGACCGTGATTTATACATGCTGCAGCTGTCACACACCCTATTTCTGATGTTCAAGAGCCTATGCATACTGTCAGTTGAAGAAATTTCTAGTTATTTGCTATTTTGTAGATCTGTAAATCACATAAATGCTCATATTATTACCATGTGCTGTGACAGTTTGCATCAACAGACCATCTTGGAAGAACTACGGTGATGAATTATTGATGGTATCTCAACATAGCTGGCAAACATTTATTTGAAATGCTGTGATACAGAACCTGCCTCTTTCCAGTCTTGAGATCGACCCTAATGTAAACTACAGCATACAACAGATCAAAAAACATATAGCCTAGCTCTCAAATCATGATCTCATTTTTATCATTTGATGGTTCCCATAAAGATTGTTTATTATTGATGTGAAATGCTGGAACCAAAATATCCTGTAGCTGGAAGCTGGAAATCTCAGTAACTGAGTCAGTGTGACTCTTTTGGCCTCCTCTCAATATGCTTTATTTCTTCTATTGAATAAACAAACAGTCCCCTTCTGTAATGACAAAGCAAGCCAGGATTTTCCCATATTGTTTTGACAGATGTTGTCAGGGACTGATTACAAAAACCTGTATACCTAGTATATATTTACTGCTGCAATTTTCCATAATGTAACTGAACTACACGCAGAATAAACTAATGTCATAGGAAGCTGTGCTAATGAAAAGCCTCTGACTATGGAAAGTAAACTGCAAAATAACTTCCACCTGCAGCAAAATCTATTTTTAAAGCCACTGGAGGAAAAAATATGTTATTTTTACATTGTACTAACAGGGCACAGAAGGCTATGATGGAGGTGAAAGGAACAATTATCAAAACACCTCAATGTCTGGTTCAAGCACCTTGCAGGAAAAGATCAGATCTTTTTCCAAAGGTCTCATTAGTCAAAAGCTCTCAGCAAGAACAGCCAGGCCAACCTTCAACTGACTGTTACTTAGCTCAGTACATCAGTCAGCATTTAGTCCATTAGTAATGGTTTTGGGCTCTGTCTTTACAGGTAGTTGGAAAGCGCATCAAAGCTGGTGGGATAAAAAAAAAAATCTTAAAGGGTTTTCTGGGTTTTGCATTGCAGGAAGGTTGGAGGAGGGTGCTGTTTAACTGACCATGCATTATTTTTAAAAACAGTAAGTAAAAGTACACTGATGGCCCATTACAATTCTATGCAGAACTGTGAAACAGAATGATTTTCTATTATCAAGTGTTCATGGGCACCTTGTAACTGTTGAAAAGAAAGGCTCTAGACACTGCAACATCACCAGGATTCCTTTTGAGTATTTTTTTTCAGGTCTGTAGCTCCCACTGGCTCTGACATTTCCTTGTTATATAGGAAATCATAAGTGAGTACCAAGAGAATAATACTCTTTTGAAGCTAAGAGAAAATGGTACCTACAGGACAGAGGGCATCACAGCAAGGGTATCTGGACCACCAGTTTTACACAGCCAGTTGGTGGCTTTGCAAAGCCAGGTGACCAATAATTCTGGAAATTAAAACCCTGTAGCCCTGTATGAGTGACAACGGAGATACTTCATTACATGATGTTGTCTGTGCAGAATGAAGCACTGCACAGTTCCTATGCAAAGTGTGTTCCCCCAGCACTTCTCCAGATTCCGCAGAGCCACAGAAGCAGATCTGCATGTGCGCGTACGTGCGCACTGCACGCAGGGTTGAAAAAATAGCCATAAATAAACGGATATCCACAACACATTGCACGCTTACAACAACTGAATTCTTGTGTAGTTGGTTGGAGTAAGATCCCAATGTGCTATGAGGCCAAAGGTCTAAAAAGTTTCAGCAATAAAAAGTTTTCACTGCCCTCTCTAATAAAATACTTCCTCCAGTGAAAAAAAAAAAAAAAGCTTTTAATTATCTGGGGAATCATATAATTTGATGTCTTAAATTGTTTGTCTTCAGGTGTGTTAAACAAGACCAAACCTGAGAATTTTTCATTTTTTCAATTTAGACATAGCTTTAAATGAAACCTACAACTAAAAAAAAAAAGGCTTAATTCTTCACCAGTGTGAAGGGAAGTTGAAATACAGTAACGAAATTCAGCACAGTTAATGGCCAGGAGGTAAAGTATTTACATGGGAATTAGGATACCTTAGTCTTTCCAAGGATATGGGCCTAAGTGACCTAGGGTTCCCTGGATATCAAGGATAAGATCCAAAGCCCATTTGAAAATCTGTAAAATTTTCCAGTGATTTACCTTATCATTACACTAGAGACCTGATAGAAATCTACAAAAGTGGGAATGGCTTTCTTAGTTATTGTGTCTCTTTTCTTAAAACCTTAACTTTCTTCATACTGAATATATATAAAAAGCATTTGTTCAATAACCACAGTATCAGCAAGTTGAAAGCTGCCTCTTCAGGCCAGAGTCCTCTCTGTTGTCAAACTCTGGGAAGGATTTTAAACTGCCTATCATCCCTCTGTGCCCTAAAGTAGGGTCAATGTGTCATTCTTTTCATGCAGAATATTATGTAAGAAATTACAAAGGGGCCCTATTTAGATGACATTCCTTTTTATTTCATATTCCAATGGCAAGGTAAAAAGAACCCATTGTCCCAGTGGAAATTTTAGGAGTAGCACTGAGCAAGATGCACATACAGCAACACTTTACACATGCACTCTGACCCCTCTTGGCACTACAGATCCTTTTCCAATTTCCAAACGTTTCCAAGAGGAAGCAAAGGGAGTCATCTCTGTCTATCTAATGTCTCGGTGACATTTCACTGAGATGATAGTTCACTGGGATTTGCACATCTAAAACTCCCTCCAGGGAAGCTTGTGAAAAATACCAGTCTAACCTACTTTTGGGACTTAATGGATTAATTCTGTTCCAAGAATGCTTCTGTCTTCCTGTTGCTGATGTTGATGGGAAGATGAGAGGGAATGCAAAGGGACTTGGCTCAGCTCAGCCCCAGAGGGCCCGGGACAGCCTGAAGGACACTCATAGAAATGAAACGCCCCTGTGAAGTTATTTAAAATCAAAATCTGATTTAAGGAAAAATTCTTTGGGGGACAATATTATTGAACTAGAACAAACCCAAAAACTATGGCAAATATGCCTACAGATGAGAAGTAAAGCCTTCATTAAAATAAAAATAAAAACAAAAACAAAACCAACTTGAAATAACACACCCATCCTCCAGTAACTTTTCAATCAGTTATGCTTCCAGCTAAATAAAAGTGCCATTGTGAGACATATGTGATGACACTTGTAATATTTCTAGCTATAGGTTGCATTAGATATTTGGAAAGCCAGAGTCAGGCTGAATCTAGCTTGCTCTTCGTCAGTTGAATTCCAGATCTGAAGCAGTGGTGGCAGAGCAGAGGGATCTCCTAACACATTCATGGACCCCCACACTAAACTCTTTGATGATGTGCCTACAGACAGCAGAGGTTGTGACTCTTTTCTCTTATTTTTTTTTCCTTGTCTCACACTGGAGAGTCTCCAGGACTAGCTAACATACTACTTTTTAAAGTCATCATCTTACTTCATCATGCCTCATGAACCAAACTCAAACTTAAAACTTTATTTCATTGAAGGAGGATGATACTTTGTACCTCTGTGAAAAAAAAATTAAGACAGTTAAATCCATCAGCAAGTGATTCATCTTTCAGATGAAACAAGCACCACTAGAAAACAGTGTAATGCAATGGACCCCAAAAACCCAAATGGGCAGGCACTGTCTTTCATTTAAATACCATCATTTATAGTGTTCTAGTCACCTTTCAGTGACTACTACGTACCGCATGTGATGCCAGCAGTGTAAACCACAACCAGTATGTGAAGGAAAAAAGGCAGGAGTTCAGCTAGACTGACATGCTGAAGCACTTCCTTGAGCAATACAAGAGCAGAGTGAGAGAAAGGATGAGCTCTGATTGATCTCCTTGCAATTATATGGGTAAAGATAAGAGGGCATGGCATTACTCACTGTACCACCGTCTTCCCAGTGGGTTATGTGCAAATGAGGACTAGCAAAGAGAAGCTGAGGTATTCTTGTAAACAGCAATTACAGCAGGTACACAAACTGGGGCACGTGCTGTAAGTGCTGAGTCCAACTCAAAAGAGGTCAGCCTTGCTAATATCAAACCCTGCAGCTTTATGTTCCCCCAGCACAATATATTTTACACAGTAAGCCAAGTTGCACTTCTCTCTTTCCCACACTTCCCAAACCATATGAGATGAACAGTCCCCTCAAATTCACTTCCATTATGGCTTAACTAATGAAGCTGGCCATGGGGCTGCAGGAAAATGCCATTTCCCTCCTGCTGTGGGAACTCCTACAGCCAGCACTGCCCACCAGCTATGCTTGGTATGCAGCTGAAGCATTGCACAGAAGCCACACTCATTGATAACCACAAGCTACAACACCAAAAGATGTGCAAGTCTGTGCATAAAGAGGAAGACTTCACACAGCTGCTGTTCTTGTGATCTCCCCAGATAAGTGTGAGGCAGCGTGCCCTGCTGCTGCTTCTTGGCCAGTAAATTAAGGTGTGGGCTTTGCCTCACAGCAGTACAGGTAGACTTTTCAGAAATTTGAATCTCCATTCTGTGGGAAAGGCACTATAAATATAATGCAAAAAAGTGGTGTTTTCCACAACTACTGCAATCTAATAGATCCAAGTAAGAAATACTTGTAACTATCCAATAATTTTAGTTCTGCTTAGTTCAATTTACACAGTTGATGTCTCTTCCATTAAAATTTCCTGTGCTTTACACACAGAACTCTCTAGATTTATTTCATATCCATGTTATGCTACTTAAAGATATTTGTCATTTGAAATTATTTTAGGCATAATATTTACAAAATTAATATAGTAAGAAAGCTTATGGCAGAGGGATTCCAGTTTTCACTGCTGAAATCACTTGGTCCAATCATTTATGGTAGTAAATAAATGTTATAAACTGCATGGAGAAACTATTATCCAAATTACTGAACAAAAACAGAAAAGCCTTTATTATGTTCCAGGAATGCATTTCTGGCAGAGAAAACAACATTCGTATACAATGTCTTTTTATAGATTAGTCAGGGGAAAAAATGACTGCATTGATGTATTGCAAACTGAAGAGATTTTCTTTACTGAGGAACTACAAGTGACATCAGTTTTCATAATATCTGGGAAGAAGAGAATATACTTCGTTGAAAGAATTCCAGCTTTTTACTGTGCTAAATTGTGTTACTGAGACAAACTTTCCCATTGTTTATTGTTTGCCAAGTTGTGGCTCTGGTGTACATAAGAAAAACTGTTTCAAGCTTGCAAATATTTTTCCGGAATAATTATTTTATTGTTTTGTCTTGAGCAAAGCAGTAAAATGACCCTACTGAGATCTGTGACAGCATTTGCCAGGGGCTTGAAGCCTTCCCCTCCAGTGTATAAAATAAAATTGTTTGTGGGGTCTCAGCAGACTGTTCTCAGGATAGTTATTCCTGGATCATGTTAGGTCAAGCAATCCTTTTCAGTGGTCAGAAACGTTGTTCAGAAAACTAAGCAGTAAGTACTGGGGTCCTGCAGAAGAAAGTAGTTTACAAGATTTTTCCCAAGTTGGTAAGCAAAATACAAAGTATAGAGGGAGGAAAAAAGAGCCAAGATGGTGAGATTTTGTAAATCTCTAGGGAAGTCCACTTGTTCTCCCCTTCATCACTATGTAACAAGCAGAGCTTTGGGGCACACTGGTGAAGGTCTCTGATCCATTAAACAAATCTTTGCTCTGATATAAACGTGAAGATCCATCAGACACAAGGGACATGTTGTCTATCCCAGAACAGGACTGTGTAGCATTTCTTCCCATGTAGAAATAAGGATGAACTTCCACCCTGCAAGTTAAACTTTTCATATAAATGATTCATTACACCATATTTTTATTAGCAAGGGAGTCAAATGGTTGACTATACTGTTGACTCTGAGTTCAGCAGTTCAAGAATTTTTTTGGCCATTTCATTGGGAAAGGATAAAAATCATTGGTGAGCTACTGCAAATTGCCACAATGCCACCAGTAGCTACCATCATCTACAACTACATCACAAAAGCTTTCTTAATATAAATAGACTCATATGAGGAATGGACAGTTTTCCCAGCCCCGTACTCCTACCACTCTCTCTGCATTAAGCAAGTTATATTTTGCAGGCAAGGAAATACCTATATTTTTTATATGTTTCTATGATAGGCTAAGAGAAATCACATTTGATAACTGCAGTCACAACAGAAGTTTCTTAGCATACATACTTCATTGTGAAAAAAAATTGGTTTATTTTTGCATGACATCTATTAAATATATTTATTTGTCTTCAGCATGTGTTTTAAAAAAAAAAAAACAAAACAAAACAAAAAAACAACACCCAACCGATAGATCTAGAGGTGCCAGCTCCTTTCTGGTCTAAATTGGCTCCCTGAAGGCAAGTGGACTGCAAAAGTTTATTCCAGTATAATTTGTCCTATACTTCTCAACTGCATCCAGATGTTTCATTCAAGAGTGTTTCCCTTTTATTTTTTCCATTGATAATACCTTGTGTTTTGGCTTTGTAGAATTAATTTTGTCACGGCATACTTTCCCTCATCATGAGTGGCCCCAGAAGATTTGTTGTATCGATTATTTGCCATCCTAGCATGTCCTAGCATCTCTGCTTTGCAAAAGACACACATAGTGTGGTGCAGTGACTGCCCCACCTGTCGAAAGCAGGAGCTCTCACACTGATCCTGGTTCAGGGGTAGGGGGAAAAACTGGAGCAAGCATCTAGACTCACCTGGTTTTGTGCACCCATCCTTTCAGACTGCTGTTGGTCTTTAGCTTGTAGTGCTAAAGATCTGACCTCACAGAAGTCAGCAGAAGCATTTCTCCCCCCGCCCAGGACATAGAATCATATAATCCTTTAGGTT
>NW_008596048.1:0-16514 GCF_000691845.1 Merops nubicus
AGGGTCTGGGGAACATGTCTTATGAGACTAGGTTTGTTTAGCCTGGAGGAGGCTGAGGGGTGACCTTATTGGTCTCTACAGCAACCTGAAAGGAGGTTCTAGTGAGGTGGGTGTTGGTCTCTTCTCGCAGGTTACTAGCGATAGGACAAGAGGAAATGGACTCAAGTTGCTCCAGGGGAGGTTTGAATTGGATATTAGGAAGAATTTCTCTACTGAGAGAGTGGTGAGGAATTGGAACAGGCTGCCCACGGGGTGATGGAGTCACCATCCCTGGAGGGGTTCCAAAAATGTAAAGATGTGGCAACTGGGAACATGGTTTAATGGCCATGGTAGTGTTGGGTGATGGTTGGACTTGATGATCTTAGCGGTCTTCCAACCTTTATGATTTTATGATTCTATGATAGGCAAAAAGGCAGTAAAGTGGTTTCTTGAGCTTACTAGAATTACTACTACTTAATACTTACTTACTACTCCTCCTACTTCTTTTCACCTGCCTTGCCCCCCAAGTGACACATCTTTGAGAAATTTCTGTAAGTAATCTTTTCAAGTTACAGTTTTAATAAATGCTTACTAAAATTAAAAAAATGCTAAAATGATCCTTGCCTGAAGACCAAAGGTTGTGTTAGAAGTTGTGGTACAGTAAGCTCTAGAAGCAAAGTACTGTAATTGAAGACATGAAAAGAAAAAAGAAAAAAAAAGCCATTTTGAGTCGCATTCCATCAGAATATGTCATTGTAGCTACAAATAGATACATAGGTAATGACCAAAATCACAACTTACACTCAATCCTTTTTACAACACAGCATTTTGACTTTCCTATATGCCTTTTCTGTCATTGCTAAAGGGGATTGTAAATGAAGAAGTATTGAGAACTGCATACAAGGGGTTTTTTTGCGTTTGTTTTTTTATTATTATTATTATTTCTACCTGTTTTTCAAATATAGAATATGGTGGATGTTCCCTGAAAATTGACTCTGTAGCTACAAACTTTGCATTTTAAATAATAAACTGCAATGTCCTATAGAATCTGATGTTTTTCCATAAAACCTCTGACTTCCTTGTTTTGCAGTATTTCAGTAGTTGAGGTCACAGGATCTGACCATGGAACATCAGTGAAAGGTAGACTGGTTATCCAGAGCAGCCTGAAAATGTTTGATCTCAGTATGGCAACTGTAATCTTTGCACAAATTCTGAGCGTAAGTGCATATGCAAAACAAAATCAAATATTTGGCAAGATTTTCTTGTGTTGCACAAGCATTGTTAGAGCCATTACAAACCCTTTTTGTCTGCTTTTAAATGCAAAGATGTGAGAGTCTGAAGACTAATGATGGATATTTGCTGAAAATGGCAACGTCAAATTCACCATCCAGATGGACTTCTGCAATGTAAGGACGTTGCTTCATATGACCAGGAAAACAGCCTGAAAATACAAAAATTGATTCAAGAAAATAGAAAATATAATTAACTATTGGCTGTTCCATGTGCTGAGGTCCTATGTCCACTTAACTCTCTGTAACACAATGACTTGGTTTTTACACAATATGAAGCCTCTTTGTATTACAACTTCCCATGCATGCACCCTTTCCTGCAAGATCTCCTAGAGGGATGAGACCCTTCTTCGGCATACCTGACTGACCCCAAAATCTGTGATACAGATGATCTTTGAAGCAAGATATTGTCCACTGTCAATTGGTCCCGCTTTTGGGATTTCTTTCACAGGCCCAAATTCTGCAATCAGTTTACATGTGTGCTTATAAGTAGTTAATCAGAAGTATATGAGCTGCTTTACTACTGGTAATTTTGTAATACTGAAATATATACTTGCCTGTAGTACTGAAATATATACTTTCTTTGTTATGGATTGTTATTAATATTGATTGCTGTGACTGTTGAAATGTTTGTTTTCCTGGTAGTAATTTTGCAGGAACTTATAATACATGTCTACTTAATTTACTGTACCTGTTTTGTTACTGGCAGTTTGTAGTAGCCTGGAAAACAGTAAAGAAATTTGGGAAATAAAGCCTCTGTGTACCTGAGTATTAAGGAATCCCACAAACTCACCACTGCAGCAACCTCTATGCACTCACAGGACACGTAACCCTTTCAGGTCATGACACATCCCTCAGTTTCACTGGCTGTTTGGACTCCAGGTAAATGTCCCTTTCTATGTGATCACTAAAAAGTTTTATTTGCAACAAGTAATTTCCTCATTTACCTGGAAGTTAGCCTTTAAATTGTGTAAGAAAACAAACATACAGTCTATAAAAAAAGCCACATGTGAGATGCTACCTATGACTTCATGTCTGAAATTCTTAATGGGTTATCAAACACCAGGTGCAGCTAATAATACTAACAGAGAGAGCAAACACACTCTATTCCCCATCCTGCTTGTCTTTCCATATGCTGGTGACAAAACTTACTGCATTAAAGTGACAAACTTCTAGTATTCTGGTATAAATGGTGAAACAAGCATGGAATTGTGAAATGACTTTTCAAATGGTCACTCAGTAACCCCGTATTACTTCAGAGTAAGCAAATGCATCTTAGGACATTGTTATGCAAGTTGCAGATGATGATGGCTAACAACAAGATAGTTGCATTTAGGAAGAAGAGAATATCCCATTATTTTAATTTACACAGAAGACTGTAGTAAATTTTATAACCATCTAAGAACAATCATGTCTATTAAATAAAACTTTCTGCTTCAGAACTGTACTATGAAGAAATACCAAGTCTTTGAATAGAGCTAATTTGACTACAGTACAACAAAAAGAAAATGTCTAAGATGTAATAAGGGACAAAACTTTTAATGAGAAGTACAGAGAAAGCCAGCAATAGTAGCTGAAAATCAATAAATATCAGTCCAGATCTCCAAAAGCCAGAGTTAATCATCTGTTTTCATTTGATAGTGAAAGATATGCAGGAAAAAAATAGAAGTGTATATAAGAGTTTCTTCATAAGAGCACCTTTAACATATGTTTGTAAATTCAGGTGGTGATGCAACAAACCTTCCAGATCAGCAGTTCCCTGTCAGCTGGTGAAACATAATTTACAAAAGAGTTGAGGTTTGGGAGCTCTCTAGTATCTAGCACTTCTACTCTACTCCCACATATTTGACTCCTTGAGAGGAAAGGCAAAGACAGGGTCAACAAGTTAATGCCCCTGTGGTTATATTAGTCCTCTATTCCTTCTATCAAATGAAACCTGGAACTCACGTGCACTGGAGGCAGCATTCTCTTTTTCTCACTGGATACTAGTGACACAAATCCAAGATTTACTCATGCAGAGAGTAACAAAATCAGTTTGGTGCAACTGCTGACAAGACTATGTTTTGCCTTCCAAAGAGTAGGAGGGGTCAAGAACAACTTCCCAGAGAGAGCATTAAAGGAAGTGAGTTCTCCAGAACTCCATTCCAGATATTTTTCTGGTCCAGCTAGTCATATCTCAGGAAGTCATCTTCAGAGCCACAGGCTGACCACATTATTCATCTTCAGTAAGCCTTAACAAAATAATACGGATAATAAACCAAACACAGAGTACACACTCTGTACACACACAGACAGACACACCATGTGGTCACCCTCAAACTGATGAATTTTTTGTAGAATCATAGGCTTGAGTTGGAAGAGACCCATAAGGATGTTAAGGTCCAACTCCCTGCTCCTCACAGGACTACCTAAAACTAAATCATATGACTGTGACTCCAGACACTCCTGGAACTTCAACAGGCTTGGGGTCATGACTGCGAATGTGGGGAACCTGTCCCAGTGACTGGCCACATTCTCTGTGAAGAAAGAACTTTTTTTTCCTCACAGCCAATCTGAACTTCCCCTGATGCAGCTTCATTCCATTTTGTGTCCTGTTGCTGGTCACCAGAGAGAGGAGATCAGCACATCTCCTTCCACTGCTCCCCTGGAGGAAGTTGTAGGGCTGTGATGAGCTCAGACCTCAGCCTTCTCTCCTCCAAGCTGAGCAAACCAAGTGACCTCAGCCACTCCTCCTACGTCTTGCCCTTGGGGCTCTTCTCCATCTTGGTGGCTCTCTTCTTGACACACAACCAGTCTTATGTCCTTCGATTTGAGGCACCCAAAACTGCAGAGAGTACTTGGGGTGGGGCAGTCACCTCCCTCAGATGGCTGGCTGTGCTGCGCTTGATGTACTCCAGGACACTGTTGGCCCATGTTGAACTTCCCATCAACCCAAACCCCTAGATCCCTTTCCATAGGGCTGCTCCCTAGCCTCTTATCCTCCAATTTATAGGTATAACCAGGATTACCCCATCCCAACTGGAGAATCTGACAGTTGATCATGTTAAATTTCATATAGTTGGTGATAAATGAGAGAGATGGGCTATCTTGGATTTCTAAGGCCTCTCTACCCTGCAGGGCATCCACAGCTCCTCCTAGTTTACTATTGTTGGCAAATTATTTAATGTACATTAGATTCCTGCGCCCGTATCATTTATAAAAATGTTGACGTGAACTGGCCCTCAAATTGAACTCTGGAGAATTCCCCAGGTGACTGGTCTGAGGTAACCCCATTTACTAAAACTCTCTGAGCCTCATCTGTCAGACAGTTGCTCACTGAACATAGTATGGTCTTGTCTGGCTGCGTGCTGGACAGTTTATCCAGGATACCATAAGAGACAGAATCGAAAGTTTTGCTAAAATAAAAAAAAAAACTCCTAGCTGCTGTCTCCCCTTGGTCAGCTAGATGGGTAACCTTGTCATAAAAGGCAAATTAAGCTGGTTAAGCAGAACTTTGCCTTCATGAAACCATGGTAACTTTGACCAATGACTATGTTGTATCTCAAGTGATATTCAGTCACTCCCAGGATAATCTTCTCCATTATTTTGCCAAGCAGTGAAGTGAGACTGACAGATCCATAATTACCAAGATCTTTCTTTCCGTTTTAGAAAATTCACGGCATTTGCCAGCTTTCAGTTGATTGGGACCTTTCCAAGGCTGTTAAAAAATAATGCAGAGAAGTACCACAACTACATCCACCAGCTCTCTCAGTACCCTAGGATGAATCCCATTGGGCTGCATAGATTTATGCACCTCCAGCTGAAGCAGCAAGTCCGGAACAAGTTCAGGGTTGACAAGATGGTTATTACCCTGGCCACAGGCTTCCAGCACAGGACTCCAGGTGTTGAAGACATTGGTGAAGAAGATAAATGTCTCTGCTTTGCCAGCATCCCTATTTGTGAGGTGACCAACCTCATCAAGCAACTCCTTTTTATATGCTTATTCCAGTTTCTCATTTTTGAAACACTGCATAGCTCAATCATAAAGTTAGACCATAAATATTTCAGTATTTTCTATTTTCTCATTATTAGTTACTCAGCTTTAAGTAACTTTAAATAATACAATTTAGTAAACTTTAGCAGCATGGTCTTCAAAGCAAATCTGTTGAAATACAAAGTATAAGCAACAGAAGTTTCATTTATTACCAGAATTAGGCATCCCATCCCTCAGGTGTGTCAACTGCACCACTCAGCTTGCTGTCATCTGCAGACTTGCTTAGGGTGCACTCACCTCTTGCACAACATCCTGTTGTCTGTGTCATTGACAGAGATATTAAACAGTACTGGTCCCAATACAGACCCCCAAGGGACACCACTTATCATTGATATGCATTTGGACATTAAGCCATTGACCACTACTCTCTGGATGCAGCATCCAACCAATTCCTCATCCACCGAACATCCATCCATCAAATCCGTATCTCTCCCATTCAGATCAAACCAATCTACTATTTTAATCTAACTTCTTCCTATGGTTCTGCTAGCCACCTTTGAGGCACTACAATGAATATATACCTTAGATGTGAATATTGTCCATAAGAACTAAGAATATGCTTGATGTTAAAGTCAGTGGTTCTTAAGCCATGGAACACTAGACTGCCAAGAGAAACATTCACCTTCAGCTCCAAATACTACACAAGTGGCATAGAATAAGGAGTCTCCAGGAAGAACCACCCCCTGGAAGAAACTCATTTTGTGTGAAGTCTCCTAAGAGATACTGCCTGACAGAAAGTTCTGGTCTATTAGCAGAAATACAGTAAAAAGAGTCAAGCAAGCAGCAAGGGACCTAAGGAGACTACAGTTCAAAGTTTGCATGAACGTGCTCATCATTACTGCCTACTATCACCCTAAGTATTCAAAACCAGTAAATCACAGTAGCCAGGAACGTACATTATTCACACATTAATATAAGGGCAGACCAGATACTGCTCCACACTGTTCAGTCAAAGAACATTAAGATTTTAGGTAGAACTTGCAAAATGGTTCGGAGTATTTCTACTGCTAATACCTATCTTTGACTGCCGAACTTGAGCAAATTCCTTCTGCAGGGAATTCGTATTGTATCTCCAATAAATTCCAGTGCTGGGGGAAAATGCAAGTGACAGGAAATATGTTAAAGACAAAGTTCTACACTACCGCCATCCTAGGTGTTGAGCAGCCTTTCGCACACTCATCTTTCCAAAGTAAACCATCCTTCTCTGGCATTGCTTGAAGTTAAAACAAACCATCACCCAGGCATCCAAACACATACTGGTAACAATGTAGGCTGAAATTGCATCTGTACATTGGAAGTGACAGAACTGCACAAAAATTGAGGGTTTTTTTTACCTAACTGAGGATTTTCTCACTGGTGTGCAGTTTACGTACTATATTAATTTGAATTAATTTTCCTTTAGAAGTATAAATTATCTATTATTTATAAAATTGTAATTCCTAAATGTATATGCATTATTTTTAAAATGAAACTTTTTTTCAATATACATAAGCACGCACTTCTTTTCACAAGTCCTTTTCCTGCTTCCTACAAATTCGTGGAAGTCTGCAATGGACATAAAGCAGGGAGAGAAAACACAATGTAGCCAAGTTTTATCAAATGCATACATGATTCTACTCTTATATCCAACTATGTAAGATGGGTTATTAACCTTAAATTAAGGATAACGACACATTAAAATTAGACAAGCCTCTATTATTTTCTGGTAAATAAAAAAATTAAAATTCTTGACTGATTCTCTAAATCAAATAACAACTTAGAACTGGATGCACAAAAAATGGTCCAAAAGTTACATAACTTTAGATAAAACTTTAACATTCAATTGTTTCAAAAATACTGCATGAAAATGTCCTTTCTCTGTCTTCAGTAATTCATACTATTCAGAAATAGTTGGGAAGACAGAACTTCAACATACAGGGGCTTGTTTTGAAAGTCACCATTATAAAAAATTATAAGGAGAACAGGTCATGTATTTCAAGGCCACATCATTTTTGTGACAATTTGTTGTGATGGTTTTCAGTCACTTATTCATATTTGTTTCAGTGGTCTCTGTAAGACCATTACTTTTGCTCTCTTCTAGATAAGTAGCTCTTTTCTTAGTAAAGGTAGCAAACAGTGTATCCATCATTCCCAGAACTTCTAGTAGTTCCTCTTGATAGTCAATCTCTTTTCCTATGGCTTCCTGAAGCCTCAAGAATTGTCTGTCGACAATCGCTGACTGCCCAAGCACAGGCTGATAAATATCTGAAAAAAAAAAAAAAGTCACTTAAGAATACACATAGCTATAAAAACATGAAAATTATATTAGCTAGTTAGAGATGCATCCAAGGAGTCTGGCACAAGTTCAACATTGTGGACAATAAAGACAACTTTAATGGTGTTCTGAAAATAGCATTAAGTACTGATAGGTACTCACAATAACAGTAAGTCAAACTAACAGAAACATAACATTTTACAACCTCTAACAGTATTTTTACCTCACTGGAGCAGAAGTCATTTGCACTATATAAGTATGGAATCATGAAGTATCAAAGATTCTTAAGAGACCACAATGAGCTCCCTGCAGCCAGTGAAAATCAGATACTGACTGTGGCCAAAGTTACATGACAATATCTCTTTTTGGACCATTCTCATAATACCAAGTTCATACTTACAAAAAAACCATAAAGGTCTGATTTCTTAAAGATGTAGCACTCTTAACCTTACTTCCAAGCTAATTTAGATGGCTTTGATAATCTTTTTTTGTGTTATACTTACCAGTGATTATATCAGCAACAGTCACCAGTATAGAAGTAAATCTAGGCTCAATCACACGTCTGCAAAATAGAAGACATCCCAGTTTTACTGCTCTTGTCAAATTCACTCCTCCCACAAACAAGCAGCTTTCTCATACAGGCATACAAACAATTTTTTCTTCATGAAGAGACATCACAGAACAGCAGTCAGAGTCAAATGCGAGTCAAAAAATGCTACCTATGTGGTGTATATACCCTCCTTCTTTCAGGAAGGCAGTGGGGGTTGGCCAAAGCCTCAGGTACATGAAGTGGTGAGTTTCACCATGGAGACAGAAGGTAACAGACTATGGGTAGACTGTCTGGCAAAGAAGTAAAATATACTCTCTCAAACTATCAGCAAATTTTTTTGTCCTATGACCTTGATATCAGGAAGCAGAAGGCACACGACATTTCAAGAGTGCCAGTGTTCCACTCGCGGTCTGTTGAGACTCTGTGGCAAAACTATACAGGTCTCAGAATAGTCAGAGAGAACTGGAGTGAAAAGAATACCTTGCCACGAAGGTAAGAAGGACATTAATTTGCTTCTCATCTCGGCCTGCAAGTGCACTCCTCAGTGTTCCTCTGCGATGCAGTTCCTGCATGACTGCAACTGTAACTTCAGGAGTATGAAGCCTGATGGGTGGCTGAACATACATAAGACATTAGTACCAAAGCAGTATCTTTAAACACAACACAGCTGCTATCAGCAAAACCAAAACAGAACCCCACAAGTTTGACTGATTTCTAGTCATACACTGAAATAAAATTACTTTGACATACATAAAAAATCCACATCAGATGGCAGCACATCTATCTGGTGAGAAAAAGTCCTGCCTTACCTCCAGTACTGCATCAAGGGCCTTGGAAGACTGAAAACTCTTCAGCAACTTGTCGTACTTCCTCAAAACACGTTTCACAGGTTTACTGACACAGAAATCTTCCTAGAATTGAAAGATGAGATCGGAATAAAATGATTTGTTGGATGCACTACCATGAACAATCTTATATGTCTTTGTTATCTTCCCTCCCTTCCCTTTCTTCAACTTAACACACTCCAAACAATAAATAAATTTTGAGGAGTACTTCAGTATCCATTTTCTCACCACCCAGTACCTGTTTTGGCATGTAAGTTCTTCCCTTCACATAGGTTCTATATGCTGGTTGTCTCTTCTTTTGAGATTTTTCTTTTGTTTCTTCAGGTCTTCTGTGTTTAACATTAAGTACCCCATTGGTCATGCCTACAACTATGGTTTCATCTTCAGGCTAAAATGAAGAAATCACAGAGTTAGGGACCTCATGTTTTATTTGATGATGCAGGCTCTACCATGAAGACTTTAGAATTTTTATGCTTCAGGATAAGGCTCTAATCACAGCATCATGGAATAACATGTTCAAAGGCTCTATGAGGTCCTGCGGCCAAATGCCTTGCTCAAAACAGGGACAGCTTCAAGGCTATGATCATAAGCAACATTACCCATCTAATAATCCTTAAACAAATACGTAGAGGGACTACAGCTTGACTAGTGATGCAAACTCAAATATACATTAACATCCTTCTGTAAGTATAATCTGTGGCAGAATCCCAGGACAGCTGGATGTTCCACTAATCAGCATGGGACAAGTGCTTTTATGACAGCTAGTTTTGTGATTTATTATACCAGCTACAAGTAAGACTCTAGTCACCATATGATCAAGCTTTGCTCTGATGTAAAAAAAAAAAAAAGGTCACCTATTACAGGGTTGATGATTAGCCACGGTCAAGCTGACTGAGTGCATGCCTGATGAGAAAAAGCAGAAGACTGCTGGAGAGCGTGTATGTGACTGAAGACAGTCACAACAGTGTTGAAGGTGTGCATAGCACTAGAGCAGAAAGTTCTGAGAAAGAAAAACAAAGAGAGAAGGACACTTGACCCTGCGGCTTTTGTTTTCTTTTGCTTTGTTTAAAAGATACAAATATCTCACATGCTGGGCTATAAAAGACGCTAGCTATTTTTCGATGAGGAGAGGTGAGCTATCTTCTAGCAAAGCCCTCATTCTGAAGCTCTTAATTTTGCTGCTATCAAGACTACACATCTTCCTTGCATCATACCCTCACGGTTCATTGGCAACTAACAATAACCTATGAAAAATTTTGTTTTTTTCACTGGTGCAAAACTGCCTTTTGCTACTACATACATATAGCAGACATGAACACCACCTATTAAAAAGCTACTGTGGAACAGGAGGATTTTAAGAAACAAGTGAAAGATGTCCAAAGTACCAGTCACTGGTATGAATATCACCTGTATAACAAAGTTAAAGGTTATAACTTTAAATGATGTACTGGAGAAAAACATTGACTTCACATATAAAGTAGTGAGCTATGACCCATTACTATCAACAGATAATTCTATGAATATTGAACATTAGCTGAATGCTTAAATGCAGAGAAGAAAAAAAAAAGTAGTAATTAAAAAAAGGTGTTAGGAATTGCTACAGAAGAAATAAAAACTAGAAAGTCATTATGCCACTAAATAAATCCATTGTTTACTCACAGCTTAAATCCTATGAAAGTCAATATCAAAAACCAGAAAAAAGAATCAGAAAATCATGAGGATAATCAAAGATTAGCTTGATTTGAGACAGAACTCTTCAGCAAGAGAAAAAAAAAAGAAAAACTGAAAAGTCTACAGAATTATGCCAGGAATAGATGGAGATCCGCTGGTCATTGTCGCTTTTAGGGGCATCATATGAAGGTAATGAAGGTTCAAATGGAATAAAAGAAGGCAATTATTCATCTAAGTGGAAATGTGGAACTCCTTTTCAAGGAACCTTGCTCAAGGGAAGACTGAGCAGGTTTATGTAAGAGGAATTGTTTGAATTACACAGAAACTACACTCTGATGAGGCAATTTCTCATCTGAAAATGAGTCTGAAGTTTGGGAGAATATCATACTTACCATACACACTTGCCCTGATTTCAGTTTTCCATATGCACCTACCTATATCTATAGTTGCAAGCAGCATCTGAAATCAGACCAGCCTTGGATTTGACCCAACAGAGCCTGCTTAGGTTCTCATATGACCACTTAAAATTCAATTAGTTTTGATCAACAGGAAACAAAAAGTTATGTTTCGAAAGATATGCACAGCTCTAGAGATGCCAAAGACACCAAACTATAGGTACTGCACATTTTACATCTGCTGTGGAGGCTTAAAGGGTATGGGTTTCATTTGGTTCCAGACTCTTTAGCTCAACTGAAATAATTCAATACTCATTTAGCTCCAGTTCCCTAGGAAGCAAAGCAGAGAATGAAGAAAGAAAGACATTCCCTCCACACATACACCTTACCCTAGGCTCCAGAAGACCAGGATAACAGTAAGTAGCAAAGGTAGTAAAGATCCCTCACAGTCCTTTTTATATGTTCTTCAGAGGCTGTGTAAGACTTTGACTACATGATGACAGTTTTCTTTTAAAAAGTGGTGCTAGCCTCCAAATTTCTGGCCAGCAAGTCCCTTATCCATTAAAATTCAAACATTGCAGAGAAATGAGTCTTTGTTTTCTGTTTCAAAGACAGCAATACAGATACCTTGGCAAACAAATTTGTTTATGCTCATACCTCATGCCCTCTCTTCTTCCTTAGACTAACCTGACACTGACAAGTTTTAAAACAAGCTCACACTATTATAAATTTCTCAACACATGTGGTACCTTTTTTTTCCTTTACCACTGCCACATAAGAGGAATCACAAGATTCCTAAATGGCAAAAGATGAATACAATCTTCTTGAAGTCAAGGGACTTCCCTTTAAACACACAATTTTGTAGATCTAATCAGGTAACATCTGGTATCTTATTATCTATATCTATCTATTGCCAATCTATATTACAAACATCATACATTATAGCAGATAACTTCCTAATGCATTTTTAAGTCAGGAGCAACACATTCAGTCATTCTACTCTGCATGTGCAGCATTCTTCTGAAACACCCAACAGCAATGAAAGTAAAAATTAATTACTTCAGTGACTTTAAATGTATCAGTAATTACTCTGCCTAGAAAGGTTTCTAATGTACTTACCGACAATGCAAGACTGAGGATGGATGTTGCATAGTTAAAGCTGTGGACTACTTCATAGGAAGTAGTACTGTAGATCTTCACGTGTCTATATAGAAAAGGAATGACATAAAATAGTTGAAACCAAGATACTAATGCCTTATTGTTAACACTTTACAGGAATTTCATCACTCTCAACTTCTATATATCATTTAAGGAAACACATATTTATACAAAGCATTCTTCAGATTACCACCGAGTTTCTCATTTATCACCCGTCTTGCAACAGAAAAGTCCTGTTAAAAGACACACAGAATTCAAGAATGGAATACCCTTACCCAAAAAAGATTAAAATGGGGCAAGGACAGAAGAAGAAACTGAACACAGACATAGCCAACTATCTGACTTCAGCAACGCTTATTAGGAAACAGTAGGACAGCATTTCTTCACAACTGTTCTTAAATTTTAAACATAGGCTCTATTTCCAAATTCGAGAAGTAAATCCACAGATATTCTTGTATCCAGCTGCTCTTTAATGGTTTGGTTGAAGACAGGGAATATTTAACAAATGGGAAAACAAAAAATTATCTTACTACCAGTATGAACTTTAGTGTTGTGAGCACAGAATGACAAATAGGTGCACAGCTACTGTGATCCTTCAGCTTATGCTTTGTAAACATGAAGCCTGGGGAAGACCAGGAAGTAAAGGAGGCAGGGAAGGAATAAAGCAGATCACTGTCATCTCAAACCACTTTATATTTCTAAAATCTCAGAGACACTCTCAGATTGAGTGTTGGTACTCAGACACTCAACACAAACAAGAAAGCAAGGAGGACATGTTTCACCTTGTGCACGCTGGATACAAAAAGCAACGCCACAGGGACACAAAATCCAGGCTCTTGAAAGGTGGATACCAATACACTACCAGTTACGTAAACCGGATTAAAGTTAAGAAATTTACCTTCACAGAGACTGCAAAGGTCATTTTAGAGAGTCAGTACAATGAGTGCTTATTCAGAATTTCCCCACAGGCATTCCCAAACAACACATGCAGCCCTTCCTGACATCCAGGCTAGCAAGAGGAAAAGGTTAACGCAGATGGCAGTATACACCTTGGCCTCAAGACATGTTTTCAACTAAGTTACCTCTCTGACAGTTAAGAAGTGTTTAAAGACAAAAACCATGCAGACTCACATCGATATGTAATAACTTTGCAAGGAAGAAGTCCTAAAGAATTTAAATCACAATAAAGCCACAAAATATACTAACCTGTCCAGGGATCCTGACAATAACCTTTGTCCAGAGCTGTTCAGGCATAAACACGTTACAGTTTTATTGTGATTTTTAAGTGAAATTAGTAATTGTCCACCTTTCAGCACATCCCAAACTTTGACATATCGACCTCCTATGGGAAGGAAGCACGCAGAACAGTTTGACATACATAACATTAATGCTTCTCAAATTAGAGCCACAGAAAAGACATCATGTTTTACTGAAGTACCTGCAGATACTAGAAGTCCACCAGAAGGGAAGAGAAGAACACTCTCCACAGGCTGACCATGTTCTACTGTCATGACACTACCTTTTGTTCGTGCATCAAACAGTTTGATGGTGTGATCATAGGAACCTGTAAACAACACCATAAATAGCTTCAGTTTCATAATTTCAGTTATTTCAGGTACTAAACCAGCCACATCCTACTATCTAAAGTAGCTCCTGCCAAACAGGAACAGTTTAAAACTGTACACTTAGAACACCTTATGGTTTACCTTGCTTAATTTACAACCTCCAGGCAATGTAAGTCTTCTAATTATAGCCCTAGCAATGTGTCAAAAGTAACTTCTCTTAATTTTATTTCCCTTCCATTGATCAAGTGTATTTTTGACAATAAATATCACGCAACATGATGAAACGTAGTATCTTTAACCTCTTGAAGTACACGATACTCATTTTTTTCCTGGCAAGTACCACAGATTAATAGAAAGCTACTGCTAGGAAAACCAACAGCAACTGGTTTCAAATAACTCCTCACATGATCTTTGATTTTTGAGTTTGACAGTTTTGGGCTGCAGAAACTACAGCAGAGCTTGTGTCCTTCTCCAGAAACCTGATAAACACTTCAGTCAATTCCATCTGAAGGATACATTCACAGGAATTTTTTTTTAACTTTCAAAGGCCAGTTAGAACACTCCCATTAACCATAACAGGCTAAAGCAAGAAGACATTAAAAGTCAGTTCACTCAATTTCCCTACAAACATGAGCATCAAGCTTAAAAAATAAGCAAAAAGGAAACAGAGCAGGCACAGAACAGAAAGACAGGTGCCTCCATGTTTAAAAAATAATAAAAAAGATCCTACTATACCAAAAACTGTCCTTCTGCATTTTTCTTCAATCCAAAAGAAGCATACATAAAAAAATAAAATCAAACCTGTTATGAAGACATCTGCATTCACTTTACTTGCACAGCCACATCTCACGTAGTCAGTATGTTCACTGTACGAGACGATTTCTGTAGCACTCGGAATATCCCACAAACCTGATGTATAATCATCACCACCAGAAAATACTCGATATTTATCAGACAGGAAGCCCACCACGTGAACAGGTCTAGAAACCAAAGACCACAATATCCAAAGTTTAAAAGTATACTTGCTACCAGAAGAGTTAGTCTGCATGAAGAGCTTATTAAAGTACTCTAACTTGGAAGTGCAAAGTGATTAGTGTTGGAAGTTACAAAGCCCTCAAATTAGAGGTTAAGGACATACTAGTTTTTCTGTTTCCAGGCTGAAAAGGGTCATGCTGACAGATGCTTACCTGAGCACTGATATAATCTGCTTTAAAGGTTTTACAGGTCTACCTGATGCTCATTCAAAAGCTGCAAATACTGCACTTGTTACTTAGAAGGTCTATGTACTAGCACTGTCCTTTAGAGATAACCTGTCACAGTGAATGTGAAGTATGACGGGGTTGGGCACTCTTCTTATCCTTTAAAATCACTATTTAAATCTCTATAGTTATACCAAAAGAGAATGACTGGCAAAAAAATACATATACCTTAAATCTTACTGCAGTTAACCTAGCAGTTAGGACGTAAGATAACGCTCCAACTACAAACACAGACCTCAAACAGAAACACTCTCAACGTTTGCCTGTGTGCTTTCCAGGGAAAGGGCATTTGTTGTTGTTCTAGACAGATAAAATACATTTTGATCTTCCATAGCTCAGCAATCTGTTTAAGCATTATAATGTCTTCTCCTCACTGTTCATCAGAACTCCTCTTCGAACTCCTTCCCCATCCCAACTTCACCCCACCATAATACACTTTTTCTGGTTTGTGTGGGATTTTTTTAAGGGATTCCTGCTTTTCCTACTTTATTTCTTCACCAATTTTGTTTAGCCAATTTTTACAACTTTTTTTCCTGCCAGTATCACCTAAAATCAGTGCCACGTAGTCACAAGACTATGCCCACACAACATATGAACAGACACCTCCCTACCTGAATTATAAAACGCATTTATTCTTTCATGTACTCATTCAAGAATTAAACAGAATCACTCCAATTCTGAAGTAAACTCAACAATCTACATTCAAGTAAGATCTACGCAAGACAGTTGCAAGCAACACAGATCAGCAGTATTCAGATTTTCAGCACCATGCAGAGCAGACGTATGTAAATACGCCCAACAAGCTCACAAAGGAAGAAACCAGAGCATCTTACTTCGTATGCCCATCAAACTGCCTCAGTGGTGCTCTTCCACTGATGTCAAAGAGGCGAATGCTGCCTTCCTCGCTGCCAGCAACAAGCAGGTTGCCGTCATCTCTGTACGTGGCACAATAAGCAGCATCTTTGAAGCGAGAAAATGTTTTGATTGGTTCCTGAGAGTAGCGACCATAAATGTGGATCTAGCAAAACAAGGAGACATTGAGTTCACTCATACGATACGAGGGATGAGAACATAAAAACCTCAGGAAAGCTACTTACCCTCGAGGAGGCTGTGACTGCATAGTTATATGGAGGAATTGGGGAGAAGTCTATTTTATTTACTGCACCAAATTCCTTTATCTGAACGGGTGCCTAAAAACAGCAACGAAGATCATTAAATACACACAGGAAATACACCATGAAAGAGCAAAAAAAACTTGATCTTCCCACAGAGCGCTCCAAACTCTATTTATAACAAAATATTTTTTTAGCTACGGTCTTAACGAGTTTCTCATCTGCCAGGCTGCTTCTGCCCTTATAGGTTTTTTTTTTTCAATCCAGGTACTACAACTGACTCATTATGCGTTTCAAGGAAAAGACCACCTTATTCACTCATGCACGTTTAAGAATATTTTGATTAGTCGCACGAAAGCAGTAGAAGAAAACACGCCAGGGTAGTAACCACGCCTGTCGGGCCA
>NW_008596049.1:0-10317 GCF_000691845.1 Merops nubicus
ACCCTGCCGCCACGGGGCCCTGCCTGCCGGGAGCCAAGGCAGAGGGCTGCGGCGTGAAGCCCCTGCCTCCTCCATGTGCTGGGACACCCGTGGGACGTGGAGTTGCCCCAAACATCCCCGCTGTGGGGCAGGGTCTGCAGGGACCGGGCTGCACAGAGTGCCCACAGCCCTGGTTGGGGTCAGTGCTGAACAAAGCTGGGAAGAGCAAGAAGCAGCATGCTCATTCTCTATCTCTCCCCACCCAACACCACGTTTCTCCTCTTTTTGCTCGCTTGTCCACCTCGCTGCATGGTCCCAGGGAACTGCTTCAGGGAAGGCTCAGGGGCTGCTCATCTCTGGATGTTGTCCTCCCCGCCCGAGGGCTGCAGAGCTGGGTTTGAGCATCTCCAGGAGCCTTCTGGAGATGAGAAAGGATGGTGCTTCTCCTTCTGAGAACCACAGAGGAGACTGCATCAAGGCTTTAACCCCCTCCTCAGTGAAAGGCACTGGTGAGCGAGGGATGGTCTATACCAATGTATGTAGATAAGCTCCATCTCTTTGAAGGCAGGGACCTGTTGGCATTAGGTACCAGCAAGCGTGCAGTTGCCACCAGATACAGGCTGAGGTCTGAAAAAGAAACTGATTTGGGCTTGAGGATAATGTCTTAGATTTTTATTTTTTAGACCATCCATTCAGCACTGATATGAAACTTTCACCTGAAATTTTAGCTATTGAAAATTCCTCCTTTGAAAAGACAGAGCAAGCTCCCTGGATGCCGAACACATTTGTTGCAAATGTGGTTCAAGCACATTTTTGTTCAGGGCCCTTTCAAGACGTTGCACACACGTTTGGGGGGGGCATCATGCTCCTCAAGCCATCCTGACCCACTGTGAATATTCTCTGTGGTTCCAAATGACAACAGGTTTGGAGCAGGTATCAACTTCACCTCTACGTTGAGGTCTGTTCTTGTGCTCGTTCCTTGAAATGTCCAGAGAAGGTTTTAAGGGACGTAAACAGCTTTTGTGGGGTGGTTGGCAACAGGCTGAATTTCTCCCCAGCTTATGCTGCTTGGATTGTTTTCGAGGGCCTGTGATTAGTCTCCTTTTTTTTCTGGTTACAACAGGACAAAAACCTGAACCACCAGCATGCAGAGCAGGTAGCAGCGATCTTGCATAACCGAGCCCCAAAAGAGCATCCTCGGCCGGCGAGGCTTCTCTCTGTGCTAATTTGAAATGAGGTGAGCGATGGCAAATTGAGTTTCAAGGGCAGCAGAGACAACTTGTCAATTTAGCCTCGGCTCCTCTCTGTCGGTGCAATCTTTAGGAGCTGGATCTGAAGCTTGTTTACGGCAGTGGATATAATAGCTGCAATCCCCCAGGTAGATTAAGCAATTTCTTCATTTAGGACTCTCAAAACTCTATGACACTTTCAGGGATTTTTACCTGACCTTGTGAAGACTGAGCGCCACCTTCCCCCGCCACCCTCGTGGCTTTTCCTAATGACTCCAGGGGGAAAAGTGGAGCTTGCCAGGATGGAAAGTGCTGTGGGACTGGGCTTGTTAGGGGAGGTGTGGGTCTGTGCCGTGGTGGAGTGGAGGGGAGTCTTCCCACCACCTTCTCCACTGTGTTGTGTTGATGATGTTCCCAGCTGGGGATGTGGCTCTTTGCAGAGGGATGGGTGAGCAGATCCTGTCTTCTTTGCGTGCCTCAGTTTCCCTGTCTTAAACTGCTCTTTGTTTTAAAAAAAAAACAAACAAATAAAACCACTTAGAGATTTACTGCCAGCATGCGTTGGGCAAAAGGAAGGGAAGATTATTTGCTCACATGGTAGCATCCAAAATTGAACAGGTGCTTTGTGAATATGAGAGTAGCCCCAGTCTTAGCAGTGAAGCACTTAAAACATCAGGTGATGAAGCACCAGGGGAGATGCTGAGGCATCAGCAGTGTTTGGGAAAAAAAAAGCCAAGTGAGCTGTAGATGGTGTTGTTTCAGCTTCTCCTGGGCGAAGAGGCAGCTGAGAAATGCTGTGGGGTTTTGCAGGGGGGTCAGTGGGGCAGAGAAATGTGGAAATCTCGGCAGCGCTGGAGCAGACAATGCATTTATCTCCTGCAGGGTTTCAGGAGGGAATAGGCACCTCTGGCTTGTGAGAATCCCACCAGGCAACTGATCTGCATCTTTAGTTGCCTAAACACCTTTGCAAATCTGTCTCTTGGTAGCTGCTAGAGCGATAGTGCATCCAGCCCAGGGCCCTGTCTGTGGTTGCCAGCACCCCTGGGTGCCCAGGGAAGGGTCCAAGGAGATTTTGCCCTGGAGGAGGCAGAGGAGGTCAGGGTAAGGGATGTTAGTGGGGGGAAATGGGCAACAAGGAGTCTCTAGATGCTGAAACTCCTCAAGCAGAAAGAAAAGCAAATGGAACTCTTCAAATTTTAAGGAAAAAAAAACCCCAACAATAGCAACCTGAAAGCTTTCAAGGCAGGGATGTGGTTGGTGACATCCCTGCTTACCTCCCCGCTCCGCTTGCAGCCGATACGCTGTCTGATTAAGTCTCAGTAGCACGAATGTTCACAGCTGCATGTAGGACATGGAAGGTGCCTAATGACTGCTGGAGCTGGCGTAATTCCTAAGTAGGTATGGCATGTGGTTGCTCTGTAAAGGATTTCGGGACTGACAGTCTGTGAAAAGTGATAGAGGAGAGGAAATGCCAGAGCGGGGAATTAAACACATGCACGGATTAAATGAACTCAGGACTCACAAAGCGGGGCTGCTCTCGTCTTGCCCGAGCCTGGCTTGGGCTCATGTGGCCAGGCAGCAGGGAGGGGTTTGGGGTGCACCCATGGAAATGGGGTGAGAATGGGGTAGGGAGGGGAGGGGATGTGCAGAGCAAGCCCTGGGCCCATCTGATCCTCACCTTTCGGTGTTGCTTCCTGGGGTTTGTGGGGTGCTCTGGAGATTTCCATGTGGAGCAGAGACCCAGCAGCTGTCTGCTGCAGGGGCCAAGCCCCAGCTGGCCTCCTAACAGCTTTCTGAGCCAATATTTAGGGTAGAAAGGTGCAAGATCCATTGCCCCAGCCTCTGGGCCTGAGGCTGTCTCACTGTTCAAACACCTGCTTGGGGGAACTGTGCTTTCTAAATCCCTTTTCCTGCCCTTCTTTGCCTCTTCTGCTGTCCCAGCAGCTCACCCTCCCTTCCACGGGAGCATCCTCTTCCCAGGTTTTCCTTATGATATTTAGGGAATTAAAATAATTTCCAATATTTTTAAAGCAAATGATGAACTCATGGGCTGCTTTTGCTACTGCCATATTGCTAAGTGTCTTAATAGGCCCATTTTCTATTTAAATATACTCGGTATGTCGTTGCTCAGATGGTCAATGTGCAACAGCCACTATAACCATTCCTGGTTATGCAGTGAGAGGAACTGACCAGTTTGTGGAAGCCTAATAAAAGAAATCATCAGTGTTTTGGAACAGAAGTACCTGGCAAAGGCCACGTAGTTTAGGAGGACTGCTGAGAAATGTGAGCTTGGTTTGTTCTGTGACTCTGGGGTGCTCCAAAAGGCGAGCAGGAGCCCAGCCTGGCTCTTAACCTACATAGAAGGAGCAGGAGTAGGTTTGCTCTCAGCTGGAGCAGGTTTGTGTCCATCCCTCCCTTTGGGACTGTGATGAAGCAAATGAAATCAATATTCCAGGAAAAAAAAGAAACCTGACCCCAAAAGAAATCAAAAGTATGATAATAAAGCATGAAGTGTTGGAATAAATGTTATTAAAGCATCTTCGGTAGCAATAAAATGATTAATTTCTATTGCAGGAAAGAAGGAAACTAACAACGTGTTTATGCTAAAAATTGCTGGCAATAATTGCTTTCCATCCAGGGCATTCTGTTTTATTTGCTCTTGCCTTTTCACCCTCCCCTTCTTCCCCCACCTCTCTGTGCTATCTGTATTGCTGTAGCTGATTGTGAAGGTCTGATCTATTGGCAGGATATCCCTCAAACATCTCACACGCCTCTCTCCAGGGCTCTGTGACTTGGGATTTATTTTTTTTTTTCCTTTTTCTGTTTTTTTTTTTCCTCCTTGAAGTAACTGATTTGCCCCCGCCTGCTCTAGGGGGCTTGCAGACACTAGGCTGGCAACACCTGATGTATGGCCACATTTGGAGCCACTGACTACACCAGCCTTAATAACATTCTTTACCAAGTGCTTATAGTTAAATATTTATGAGATGATGCAAGAAGAACCACTGCCATGGTCTGTGAAGCGTGAGCATCCCTCCTCCCTGCGGTTTAATGGGCCTGTGTTTTGGAAGGCAAGTGGGCAGCCTCCCCTTTATTATCTCTGTATAGCTCTGGGCTCGCCAAGACTTGACCTACTCTTAACTAATTGCCTTTTCTGTGGCTGAGTATTGGGCATTACGGGTTTACTGGGTGCAAGGGCCTGAGCATGGGATTAGAGGGCTGTGTTTTTTAAGTCCTTTTAGCTGCTCCAGCCTGGCTTGTGTCCAGGGGATATGATTTTTGTTGATAAAATCCAACAACTCTGTGCTTGGCCACGGAGCAGGAGCAGTTGGAGTGGGATGAAGTCCTGTTCTGAGATGCTCTTTGCCTATTCTGCTTTTCTTTTTTAAAAAATATGTTCTCAATTTAGGGTCAAACTCTCCCTCTTACCTCACCCCCACCACCCCACGGGAGGTCTCTGGGGCTTTTTACACTTCCAGTTTGGCTCTTGTCCTGCCTGTAAGTCTTCTAAAGTCTCCAAACCCCAGTTAAGTGCTGCTGAAAGAGTGGCTGGAGGGGACAGAGGTGCCTTTTTTGTGCCTATGGGAAGGATAAAAGTGCTGCTGCCGCTGGCTAACGATGCCTCTCCTTTGGCTGGGGAGGGTTTATTCTGACAGTCGCAGGTCCTGGCTCTGTTCTCTGTGGTGAGAGTGATCACTGCTGGCAATTCCAGCGGTACTTGCAGGCGGCATCATTAAAGCCTGTATTATATCCCAAGGGGAGACCGTCTAAACTCAACATTTCCAATTGTTTTAAAGTTATCTGATTTTATCCCAGCGATAACGATCTACAAATTGCAGCAGTCATCTCCAAAGCTTTCCTGTAACGTCCCTGTGCCTTGGCTGCCGGGGAGGTGCTTTAATAAGCCTAACTGGCTCCTATTAGCATTTCCATCTGGAGCTTTGGAGCTTTTTTTACGGAGGGGGTGGCTGCACCCATCACCTTGCAAAGAGGGCAAGAGGTGCAGCCGGTGAAGCCCGCTGTTCAGGATGCTGCTGGAGCACCAGGCTGCCTCGAGGCACGTTGGCACTTCTGCCAGAGGTGCCAGCCAAGCTCCTGAACACCCACAGGGGCGTGTGAAAGCACAGAGAGCGGCTTCAACCCCTTCGAACATCAGCTGTTTGGTTTTTAACCTCAGAAAGGGGGTTTTGGTTGGGCGCCGGGCTGAGTTTCCAGTTGGAGCTCCCTTATTTTGATGTTATTGTGCCCGCCATCCTCTCAGCGTTGGGATGTCTGTAGCCTCCAATTCAGCACAGAGTGATAACGGCGCCACTGAAATGCTCTTTACTCCACTAACTTCCACTCACTGATAGGGAAGGAGCTCTAAACTCAGTCACACTGGCAGAGCAGTGTTTCTGTACAGCCTCCTGCAAGCCAAGGGACCTTTCATAAAGAAATGAAATTACAGCAAGAAGGCTTTTAGGGTAGACAAATCGGGGTGATTCTCTAGCTTGCTGCTTGCTGCCTGTTTATTCCAGCGATGGGCTGGGTCATAACCATTTGCAGGGAATGCTGGATGCAGGATTTGGCTGCCAGCCCATCATCACTCCCTCGTGGCCAGCAGAAGCGGTCCCTTAGGATTGCCCGTGCTCAGAGGAGACACACAAATACAGTGAGGTCTATGCAGGCCCAGCTCCTGCACTATTCAATGTGAAATCGTGGCTTTGATCTTTGGAGAGGAAGTTTTTAACACTTATCAGAGAGAATAAGGCAGCTGCTGTCAAAGGCCAAAGAAAAAGGACCACGGGCTTATGTGCTGTCATGATTTTTATGATTACCTGAGGATGTCTGGGGCTCGGAAGACTTAGTGCAAATATATTTATTTATGTCCTTGGTGTAGCTGTGTGGATGGTGCATGCATGGCATGTGTGTGGTGTGTAGACAACTCAGTGCCACGGGGTTGGCTGCCCTAGAAGCCTCCTTTGCCTCCCAGCATCTATATTCCAATGCCAGGGGCACAGTGAGTGACAGCTGGGGGACATCTGGGTGGGTGAAGAGGGGAAAAGGGATGAAGGACCAAGCCCTGAGACTGAAAGATTTGGCAGGATGCTGGTGCTGGAAATGTCATCTGGCTTGACAGTTGCTGCTGTAGGCTTGAAACTATCCTAGCCATTAGATTGCTCGTTGCTGCTGGGTGAGCCCCCAGGACGTGTGTGTTGAACTCTAAATGGGACACATAATATTACTAATAATTTCACAGGCAGCTCTGTTCGTTTCTGAAGTGAGAGGAGACACTTGTGCTATTCTGCCTGGCTCTCTTCATGCTATAATCTCCCATTGAGATTCAAGGCACAGCTTCGCTAATTAAAATGATGAATGCCGGAGGAAGGTTTTGGGTTTGGGTTTGGATTTTTTTTCTCCCCTTCTTCTGGTAGGTCTAGCTGGTATCTACACGCACAGAGACTGCTTCAGGCAGAGGATATTTGCTCACTGGATGAGCACCCAGGATAGATAGAAACGCTCCTGTACCCACACACAAAGAGTGGCTGAGAGAGCCCTGCTGCTGGGCTTGGTGCCGGTGTGTTTTGGAGCTTGAGCTCCTCATGGCTTGAGCGTCCTTGCACGGTGGGCTGCAGCTCTCCTGGGCACACCACCCTCGGGATGTGGTGGGGTTTAGGGCAGCTGCTGGGCTGGGGGAGCTGTGGGGCTGCTGGAACAACACGCTGGAGCTCCTGGGGACATGGGGACATCTCTCCACTGCTGGCCCACGCTCCCCGGAGTGCTGCAGAGAGCTGCCGTGCTGCTCCCTACTGGCAGCCACATATTGGTGATGTGGCTTTCTACTTTTTTTTTTATTTTAATACATGAGCTATAAGTTGCCTCATCCCAGTCCCTGGGGCAGAACACAAGGAGCACAAGCAGCGGCCACTTGTGCATCGCTTACCTTCCCAAAGTGCCACAGGGAGCTTTGATTTTAGCTGCCCACCAACACTTTTCAGTGTTAAATGTCTTGTGTTTTAATTAATAAAAAGGAAGGCTAAATTAAGAAACCTGATGGGCTCTCTTATCTTGTAATTAAAGCCTTTTTCTTTGGAGCACAGGCATGGAGGCACTCGAGAGCAGTGTTTCCGTGCAGTGGGAAGGTCTGGGAGCAGATGTGTGCTCTGGTGGGTTGTGAGCAAAGGGAGGGAATGAGCAGAAATGCATCAGGACGGTTTGCGTGGGGGATTGAAATGTCTGTGTCATGAGCTGTCACCAAATCAGGGTTTTAAATAGGAGCTCTCTATAAGGTGCTTGCATAACCGGTGTGCTAACATTAGCTCCTCCAAGGGCTCTGTTGGGAAAAGGGGCTAATCTAAAGAAAGGATTATTTTCCGTGGTTTTTTTTTTCTCGTTACATCCTCATTGCACTCCCTGTGAACCAGAGGATGGAAATGATGGCCAGGCTGGACGTGCCCATGAGGGTTACACAGGCAAGGGATGGCAGAAGCCTGCTGCATCCCCATGGTGCCATAGGGGCTGGTGCCAGCTGGGCTGTGAGGCTTGTTGAGATGGCCCCGTTGTGTGTGTGGGCAGGGGGCTGCCTGGCCCATTCACTGTTGTTTCTCCTCTCGACAAGGTGGCTCTTGTCTGAGTGCTGGAGCATCCCGTATCCCACATCAGAGGCATCCCAGGGCCATGTCACTCTCCCCTCAGTCCTGAGGGATGGACAGAGCTGCCTCTGGCTCCCTGGCCAGCTCTGCCCATCCTGGGTGAAGTTTGCATTCAGCTCCTCGCTTCCCCAGGATGACAAAGGCTAGAAGTGTTCGCTGCAGCAAAAGTAAAGTGCAGAAAACCCCACCCCATACCTGGGCCCAAAGGAAAGGTTCCAAGTGACTTGATCAGTGGCTGATTTACCAACACATCCAAGTGACAGCCTGGGGAGACAGGCATTGCTGCAGGGTCCCAGCGAGAGGAGCGGTGGGGATGAGGGTGTTGCCCTGCTGGAGATGGCTTTTTGGCTCTGGAGCTCCTCCCTTGCATCTTCTGAATTGCATCCAAGCAGGCAGCAACACCACACGTGCTTTTCTCAGCTCCTTTTAAACTCTGCAAAGCCCTGGGAAGCAGTGAGATTCGGGTGCTCTGTGTCAGAGTGTCACTGTCATGTCCCTCGGGTCACAGCTCAATGTGATCAGACCTGATCCCTGCACGCTGGGCAGGTCCAAGCAGAGAGTTTCCAGCGTAGTTCTCATTTCCATCAGTCTTTGGCTGGCGATTTTTCAGCTAGCTCCTCTGCCTCTGATCCAAACAGCTGTGCTCGTGGGGGCATGGGAAGGCAGGAAAATCTTCAGGCAGATGCTGTAACTCGAACTGCTCTTTAATTCGGATGATTTAAATGGAAATTGTGAGAGCTTACTGCAGGAGGGGTCCAGCCGCTCCGCAGCAGTTGTGTTGTGCGCTTTACAGTCTGAGCTTTTGCAGGACTGGATGAGTTTGTTTTCATTTTTCCTCTTGCCTGCTGATCATCCAACTGTCTCAGTGTTTGGGTGAGATGCAAAGATGTTTAGAAATACCAATAATAATTAAAAATAACAGGCAGTGGAACCGAAACTGCAGCCTGCAGTTTGGCGAGTGGCCATTGGAAACAGCTCAGTCTTGAGGCACAGAGATAGGACTGGCAGGAAAACCCTGGGTCCTGGAGGCTCTGTGGGGTGATAGTGGGGTTTCAGTGGACACAAGCTGCTGACCCCTTCTGTAACTCTCCCTGGAGAGTGTGTTTTAAGACATGCACGATGTATTTTCTCTCTACATGGAGTTGCTCGACTCCAGCATCCAACCCTCCAAACCCATCTGGCTTTCTGCCCACAAGATTATGTTATATAAACCACCCCTAAATGCAGTGTCTGGGAAAGTGCCTTTATGTTTTAATTTCCAAATAGGCAGGCAAAATTGAGTGCTCTGATTGGCATCTGCAATCAGAGCCCCATTCAACGGGAGCTGTGAAGGGAGCTGATTGCAACGAGTTCTGCTCTGACCTTCTGGGGCCTCTGCTGCTGCCTCTGCTTCATTAACAGGATAAATATTTTTCCAGAAACAACATTTCTGAGCTGCCAGAAGTCATGACAGGGCTGGGGACTATGCTGTGGCACTGAAGCAGCTCTCTCATGCGCTCTACGGCTTAAGATTTGGGGGATAAATAGGTATTTTTAGCAGGCTGGTGACGCTGCCTGGGACATGGATGGGGACACCTGGGCTCTGTTCCCGCAGTGCCACCGAGTGGCACAGTGTGATCTCATCCTCCTTCCTTCCACGCTTGCCCTTCTGCCCTTCCTCGGCAGCTTTTCTCTCTCCTTTTCCTTTGAGCTTGTGAGTGATGCAGAGCAAGGACTCTATTTTGGGATGTTTTGTCTAATGAAGCCTTGATGCTGTCCCAGTGCCCTGGGGTGATGTTTGGGTACTCACGGTGGCAATGATGGTAATGGGACAGTCAAGAGTAACTGGAGATCTGTGTCCCAGGAGCTCATCAGGGACACGGGCATGGCTGATAACCCTCAATCCTGTGCTGTGACCGTGCTGCAGGGCCTACGAGTTGGTACCGAGTCAAATGCCCCTGGAGTGCCAGAGCTTGGTACTCAGATAAGAGCATCTGTGGCATCAGCTGAGCCCCTCCAGTGAGTTACAGCCTGGTCTTGGCTCCAGGGGCCTCTTAGCATCCTGCAGCCGGTAATAGATGTTTTTAATTCTCAGGGAATTATCGAACAAACATCAGGGAAATATGTTTTACAGTCCAGAGCTGGCTCTGAGCATCGTTAACATTGTTATTGGAGACGAGGCGGATGATTTAAGCAGGGACCCCTGACAAAGACGCACACCTGTCCGTGAATAAAAGGCTGCAATTTAATACCTGCGCTGTTAATTAAGCAGAGGATGGGGGTCAAGTGGAGTGCCCGTTTCCAAGGCCTCCCGAGCCCGGCAGGCAAGGTGACAGTGCTAACGCCTCCTCCGGCGCTCCTTGGCACGCGCGGCAGGCGGCGGCTGCGAGGAGGGGTCTCGTAAAGGGCACGCGAGCGTCGGGCACCTCATGTCGGCTGCGGTCCGGTGCCGCGTCACCTCGGCGATGGAAACGAGCAGATGCTGCCAGCTGAAAGAG